>NC_048218.1:133327163-133389863 GCF_002007445.2 Ailuropoda melanoleuca | reverse complement strand
CTCCCCCTGCTTGTGTTCCCTCTCTCACTGGCTGTCTCTATCTCTGTCAAATAAATAAATAAAATCTTTAAAAAAAAAAAAAGAAAAAAAAGAAAAAGCATAAGCATTTTTTCTGGATGATTAGTTATTAAATATCTTTGTTAATAATGATGACTTCATATTACCATGGGAAATATCTCAACAAGCCACATGAACATGGGGCATTGTTATCAGCAGTAAATATAAATCCAAATTTATAATAGTTTTGATAATATTAACTTTTTTGATTAACTTGCCTAATTGAACTAACTGGACCATAGTTTTTATGTTGTCATAAGTCTAAAGAAGAATTAGTGCTGGAAATAGAAGCATCATCTCTGTCATTTCTTTTTTTTCTTTTTTTTTTTTTTAAGATTTTATTTATTTATTTGACAGAGATAGAGACAGCCAGCGAGAGAGGGAACACAAGCAGGAGGAGTGGGAGAGGAAGAAGCAGGCTCATAGCAGAGGAGCCTGACGTGGGGCTCGATTCCACAACGCCGGGATCATGCCCTGAGCTGAAGGCAGAAGCTCAACCACTGCGCCACCCAGGCGCCCCCATCTCTGTCATTTCTTTTTTGTTCAGTGCAACTTCCGTTTCTAGAATTTCATCTTCGATCATTATTAATTTGCAGAAATCTTTTAAAATTACTGGCCCATGTGAAATGGGTTAAGCCATAGAAGGTAACAGGTAAATTTACATGCCAAGCATAGAATACTACATTGAAAGTGACTTTCCAGTGAGAAGACAGCTCTTAACCTGTCAGTGTGAGGGGTTTCCACTTTCTCCTTGTGGCACCTGGAGTGTGACAGGTGATGTGAGACCAGCTCACAGCAGTTAGTAAGGCGGAGGGAGGGGAGCGCCAGTGTCAATCCGTATAGCATGTATTAGCAGACTTTAATATTTTTTTATTTCATTTGCTAGAAATAGATGTAAGTTCTAATGTCTTCTTCCAACCCTCCAATGAATTCTCTCGGAGACCACAGACACATGGGACATTCAATTTTATTTAAGTTCTTATCAAAACGATGGCCTCAATTAACACTAGAAGGAAGTAACAAAGAATGAAATCTGTGAAATTGAGGAGTTAAAGCCCAACTTAATGTTTTAATTCATCTTCGCCTACAAATGGTCTGACTGATTGATGTCTGTAGCTGTGTGCTACAAATATATTTCCCTAAATTAAGATGCAGATGGGGCATTGGCTTTGGTTCTCAGGGGATGCCCTTGGTCAATGCTTCTTTATATGAGCATCCCACCATTTACATGTTCTTCAGTTACTTGGCATTAAAAAAAATTTTTTTTGGTAACAGTTTGCTTTAAGTTCAAATTCATTGATTGCAGATTTAGAATTTTCAGAGCTAGAAGGATTCTTACAGATCTTGTTTCCCTTTCTTTAAAAAAAGAAAGGAAGGAAGGGAAAGAGAGGGAGGGAGGGAGGGAGGAAAGGTGGGGGGGAAGGAAAGGAAACCAACATTTATTAAGCCACTAAATTTGACATGCATCATGTTAAGTGCTTCACACACNTTCCTGACTGAGGCACTGTCTGTCCGTTTACCAAACTGCTTCCAATTTTGTGCTTGCTTCTTAGTGTAATGGAAAAAGCATAAGTTTGGGGATCAGGAAACGTAAGTTCAGGTTTATTTATTCACTCAAAAAACATTAATGTTGCAGGCAAAGTTCTAAGCGATGTGCTAGGTGCCAGGGATACAACTGAACAATGTCAGTGAGGTCTCCTGCCCTCAGGGAGATTATGTTTTAGTGTAGTGAGACAGCAAACATAGAGCAAAGAACGGTTAAATAACTACAGTTAGATTAGTGCTCTAAAGATGATAAATGGGGTAATATATTCAAGATTCTTTGGGGGTAATTTAGAAGGAGGATCTCCAAGAAAGGATCTTTCATCTGAGACCTGAAGAACACCCTGGTCCTATGAAAAAGGGGGAGGGGTGTGGCAGGAAAAGCATTCCAGGCAAAGGGAACAACAAGTGCAAGAACGTCTGGACCAGGAAGAGCATATGTGGAAGGACCAGAAGACAGGCCAGTATGGCAGGAACATAATGAGCATGGATATGGAGGACAGGAAGAGTTGTCAGGCAGGAAATGCACACATATGGAGTCTTGCAGGCCATAGACAGGTATTCGTGTCATTTAAGTTTGGTGGGATAGTGGAGACCTGGAGTCTGGGCGCTCTGACTATCCCTTAGTTACATGGCTTTAGGCAGTTTTTGCTTTGGATATTAAGAGAGAATAATTGATTTTACCTTGCATTTTTTTTAAGCATCTTTTGCCCTGACAATATTTTATAAAATGTATTTGTCTGTTATAATATTTATAAAAATGTGCTTTTAAATTTTTAGAAATAAAATGGCCTCACTTAAGTTTTATTTTCTATAATATAATATATATAAGACTATATGGTTTCCGTGGGGGCAGTGCTGTATTGAACTTTGAGACTTTCGAATCACATAATTCTTTTCATATCTAAGATACCATTTCATAATTCCTTAGTAGAGAAATATATCCTATCAGCCTTTTTCCAAAATTTATTTTACGTATTTATATATAAAAATATACATATTTAAATAACCATATTTAATATAAAATAAAAAGATCTACTTAAATGTACATACATGTGATAGTGTGACATGCGTTACTAATGCTTGTGATTTGAAGATTTCCTACTACATGGCATGATTTAAACCAGCCCTCAGGCCTTCTTGTGATCACACTTACCTTACACACTTATCGGGATTCTAATGGCTCTCATTTCCCTGGGTGCTAGGTCCTAGGATAGGTGGTTTACATGCATTCATCCATCATGCAAACTAAAATACATCAGTCTTATTTTGAGGATGTCTTGGATTCTGTATTTTAGCTTTTTTGAATGTTATCATGGTAACCTTCAGCAAGCAACCTCAACATACTTTATTTAAGGAATGTCTGTTTTGACTTGTAAAATGTAATTTAATGAACAAGTTATTGCAGTGATCAGTATCCCTTTTTCAGTTAATTTAGTTCAGTTTTATGTATTTTATTTCACATTCATACTTGCTTTTGACTTTCTGTCCCATTTAGAAAGTAGTATATAAATATTTAATTGATGTATAGTTGACACAAATAGAAAATATATATATATGTGTGTATATATATATATTGCTTTAATAGCAGTATTTTTTAACTTGCTGTCTTTGTTATTGGGGAGTTTCAGCTGCCTACTCTTTCCTTTCCACCCCAAATTCTGCTTATTTCAGACCGTTTTTTCTTTCTCTTTTCTATGTCATCATTATAGAATATGATAGAAGAATATGTGGAGGCTTACCAGTGAATCTAATCTTTAAGAACTAGAATTGTTTCTTCGATTTTCTTTTGACCACTAATATTATAAATTTGCTTTTCTTGTTAACTTTAAAACATTCTTTTATGAATGCATTGAGTAAATTGTCTCTGAAGAATTAATGCCATAGTTTTTCTGCTAAAGGGTAAAGCTAAGGAATTATAACTTTTTAATTGCCTGAAGAACTTGGAAGTCCTCTGAATTCATTTAAAAAAACCCTTTTTCTTCATGAACATATTTCTTCATTTTATGATTAGCTAAAATCATACGTTTCTGCAAGAACAATATGGCCATTTATTAAATTAATAATTTAAAATTTTTATTCTTGTTATGATTCAGTAAAACAAAATTCAAATGTTATATTGAAGTCTTTACTGTGTAATTTAGACTGTGTCCTCCAACGCATGTTTCCTTTCAAACACTAGTCATTTAGTGGCTACTTCCCTGAGTCATAGCATCCTCAAGGTGAAAATAGCATCGCAAATCAATTAACTCAGGAGACGCAACAATGTTCTTACTGCCGCTGTAACTGGATTCATTATTTAATATTCTGCTTGGCTTTACAATCTGACCAGAATGATTAAGGCTGGATGACGCTCAGCACCTTTTTCTCTCTCTTCATTATTCATTAATTGAGCATGGTCAGCTGGCAGCTGCTTTGATGAATCTCTGTTTCTAATTGATGCAAATGATTTACTAAAAAGGAAGCTTTCGGGGCGCCTGGGTGATTAAGTCGGTTAAATAGCTGACTCTTGGTTTTGGCTCAGGGTTGGGGGATCGAGCCCCGGGTCGGGCTCTGCACTCAGTAGGGAGTCTGCTTGAGATTTGTCTCTCCCTCTCCTTCCACCCCTTACCCCTCCTCTCTCTCTCAAATAAATAAATAAATCTTAAAAAAAAAAAAAAAAGGAGGCTTTCCTCTGTAGGGTCAGAACAGGTGCCTAGCCTTAACTAATGGAGCATCACAGAATGCTTAGATACCAAGGGTGAACTAGTGGTTACACAGGCAACCTTGCTTTTTAATCCATGGAGCTGATACCAACATGCTGGTATACCAGACTTTTCAGTATTATGTCTATTTTAAATATAATTAAAATTTTAATTTAAAGTCTATTTTAAATATATTTTAAATATATATTTTAAATATCTATTTTGAATATAATACATACATGGTAATTATTTATATTGGATGATAATGCCATGCCTAAAGGCATATTATATATCCAAGATTTTATTTGATACTGGGAGTACCAGTAAAACTAAAAAATAAATAAATAAAAATAAAAATAAAATCTAAAATCAGTTATGTCTACATTGTCAAAGTTGCAGATCTCTGTTGTAAATAGTACCTATGAAACAGTTGTGAAAAAGAAAAGGATGTGTTTAGAGGTGGAAATTTTAAAATACATATGGAGAATTGTACACCAGGCTATAGTCTCTAGTTATGAAAGAATTTGGATCATTACAAAAGAACTCATTCATTTAACTCTTTGTTTTCATTAGGGAAATAGAGATACCAATTGTGATACTTCTATAAAGAGTTTCAGTGAACCATTCTTTCTCAGTGTCAACTAGCTTTCTCACAGTGCGGTGGAACACAAAAATAGCAAAGAGCAGGGGGGTTAAACTTAGCCATAGTATGATTGTGAACAGAGTTTCTAATTAAGCATGTGTAGTCTGAATTGTGACAAAGTGATTAAGATACTTTCTATTGCAATTTAGGTAAAATATATAAACTTAATTTCTGAACATTCTGCTATCAGAATTTTTTTACATTTTAATAAAAGTTAATATGAAAAAGTTAACAAAACATTATTAAAAGCAAATGTTTTAGTATAAATAACCAATTCTAAGAATGTTTCATTTGATATAAATTTGCATATTAAATATGCAAGAGCCTTTTGTATCTGTCATAGACTTATCATCTTGACTTTCCAAAATAGATTTGCTAACATGTACTGCTTGTAAAATTGAATGGCCTACCCATCCAGCACTGGCCTGTACTTTGTCTCTGAGTGATCTGATCTATTATTTAACGACTGAGATTATTTATATTGAGATGAATAGTATGAGAAACATACTTCTCATGTTTCACTTATGTGTTCTAATAAATGCATTCAAAAACATTTTAGAATAGGCCTGCTCAGTTTATCTGTACACTTCAATATAGGGTAGTCTGGAGAATTCAAGAGAGATATTTTGGGAGAAAAATGTTGGCAAGAGATATGCTTATTTTTTCTCCTGTGTATTCTGGTAAATAGGAAATCTTAATTCCAGGAGGAGAATTTATTTGAAATTTTTAGTTAACATATTAAAAAAAAATGTTAAGAGGCTTTTCTCCAAATTCCCTTTCTCACTTTTTTTTCGTTTCTAATATTTGCTGTATTTTCATTACACTATATAATATCATAATATATCAAGATGGGCAAAGACATGACTTATGAGGATATCATATGTAAGTTACAGTAATCTCATAAGTTTAAGGAAATAAATGAGTTACATTTAGAAGGTCTAATATTCTTATGGAATTATTTCAGTTTATGGAGACTATAACAGGAAGAACCATGGAGAGCAGCCATATTTATCAACTGTGCATTAAAACTAGTCCTGACACATGATTATACAAGTTGAGAATTACATTGATAATTTTTTTATATTTTGAAAACGACATTATTGTCTTAAAGTTATTCCTAAAAGCTCTTTATATGGTAACTTAAAAGTGCAAGAATCTCCATAAAATGTATTTAAAACTTACTCTTTTTAAGTGTGAGAGGATTCAGAGGAAATGTAAACAACTTTTATCTTTGTAAGATAATCATACAATACTTAAAATCACTCCACAAAGGGCTTAAAACAAAAATTAAGTTTTTTTAATTAAAAATAAATGTTCATTGTATATTGGAAAAAACAAGACAACACAAACATGAAATATATATTTATATCTCATAACTAGAAAAGCAACCATAGTGCTTGTACGGTTTGCTTTATACTCATCCATTCATTTCTCCCTCTACCTCTCTTTCTCTCAAAATAAGAGGCCTTGGTGCCACCTGGGTGGCTCAATAGGTTAAGCGTCTATCTTCAGTTCAGGTCATGATCCCAGGGTCCTGGGTCTCTTGCTCACTATCTCAAATAAATAAATAAAATCTTTTAAAAAAGTAATAGGCCTTTTTTTCCTTCTTTTTGCTTAATATTTCCTTTTTATGTTTAAAGTCATTTTTAAATGAACATAATTTATATATGCATTCCAATGTAATTACTCTTTTATATTACTTAATAACACACAATTGTATCTATCATCTGATCCTTCTACTTTTCATATATGCCTAGTAAAATTGGCTAGAAATAGATGTAAATGGAATCTCTGGGAAAGGTAAGCTTATGCAAAGTATGTGTGATTTTCTAAAATTATAGAGACGGGATTATAATTTTTTCAGATCTGAAAATGACTACAGATTCTTAGCTTGAGGGTTCTTAATTTAAGATAGGAGAGAATATTAGAGCCCGCGGAGAGATTCTTTCAAAGGACAGCCTCCTCATTGTGATCACGTCTTCATTGGTGGGTCCTGAGGTTCCCCAGGTGATTCTAATTAGGCCCATGAGATAAAAGCACCACCTGTAGGCTTACATCATTTATTTGTAAGTCAGAAAACTGAAGGCCAAGGAACGGTGAGTAGCTCAAGTCTGAAGTTATTAACGCAACAGCATAGAACCAAATCTTTCAACAACCGTGCTTTCCACTCGGCTTTTCTATGGGATTTTGTAAGTGTGTTCTTTGTAAGAGGTATTAAATGGAAAACAAAATCCCAGGTTCACATAAGCTTGAGAATGCCGGGTTAAACTCTTGAATGAGCCCTGTCTCAGAGTCTTTGCTGTTCCAGTGTGGTTTGTTTCTTAATGGAACAGCATTTCCCCAACTTCGGTCAGTATGGCACTAGCCCCTAGAGTATCTTGAAGGATTTTTGTCTTTTAAAACAACCCTTTTTTAAAAAAAAAAAGATTTATTTGAGAGAGAGAGCACACACGAGGGAGAGCAGGCACGCTTGTATAAGCAGGGGAAGGGAAAGAGGAGAGGGAGATTGAGAATCTCGGGCAGACAATGTTGGGGGGAGAGGCGCCTTGATCTAAGATCATGACCAGAACTGAAACCAAGAGTTGGACGGTCAGCTGACGGGGCGAGGCGCCCTCCGTTTTGAAAACATCTTGTGACAAATATTTCTCACCGTATTACCATTCGCATGCTTCTATTCATAAATCATAAAACTTACACGTGGAGGGTAAAAAAAAAAAAAGTGTTCATTGATATGCGTAGTAGTGATCAACCCGAATTTTTTCATTAGTAGTTCCAAGTAAAAGCGTGTGACTAATTTCTACTGTTGATTTTTTTTTTTTAAGATTTTATTTATTTATTCGACAGAGATAGAGACAGCCAGCGAGAGAGGGAACACAAGCAGGGGGGAGTGGGAGAGGAAGAAGCAGGCTCATAGCGGAAGAGCCTGATGTGGGGCTCGATCCCACAATGCCGGGATCACGCCCTGAGCCGAAGGCAGATGCTTAACCGCTGTGCCACCCAGGTGCCCCCAACTGTTGATTTTTTTAAAGCAGTGGACCCCCAATTTTAGCAAGTACCAGATCACTTGGAGGGCTTGTTACCCTGTGGATTGTTCCACCCTTCCCTGGCGTTTCTGAGTAGATATAGGATTGGGACTTGAGAGCCCACATTTAACAAATTTCAGTGGCTGCTGCTTCTCCAAGGATCATACTTCGAGAAACCATTGTTTTAAAATAAATGTTGAGATTTTCAGAATATTTTCAGATGAGAAAAATAGGGACATCATTCGTAGTTGGTGTCCTCTTTACATTCATCTTATTGTTGAAAGTCCCTTGTTTTTTTGTTTTTTTTTTTTAAAGATTTTATTTATGTATTCGACAGAGATAGAGACAGCCAGCGAGAGAGGGAACAAGCAGGGGGAGTGGGAGAGGAAGAAGCAGGCTCACAGCAGAAGAGCCTGACGTGGGGCTCGATTCCAGAACGCTGGGATCACGCCCTGAGCCGAAGGCAGACGCTTTAACCGCCGTGCCACCCAGGCGCTCCGAAAGTCCCTTGTTTTAATGTTCCCCTTTCCTTATTCAAGTCGGTAGTGCTCAGGAACAGACAATGGAGTATGAGTTGTGTGTGTGTGTGTGTTGTTGTTGTTGTTGTTGTTTTTAAGATTTTATTTACTTGACGAGAAAGACACAGCGAGAGAGGGAACACAAGCAGAGGGAGAGGGAGAAGCAGGCTTTCCGCTGAGCAGGGAGTCCCAGGCGGGGCACGATTCCAAGGACCCTGGGATCATGACTAGCCTAAGGCAGACGCTTAGCGATTGAGCCACCCAGGCGCCCCGGGGTGTGTTTTTAAATGTCTTAGAATCTGTGGTTGAATCCACAGCTGAATCCCAGTTATTTTCATTCTTTATTAAATAACTATTGCAGTCAAGGCTGGTGTGTTAGAATTCCTTTTGCTCTATGGTTTCTATTTTCCTTATAACGCTTCACCTTTCTTCTTCACGTGCGCATGCGCGTACGTACCCCCCCCTTTCTTTTAGAAAAGAGTATGATTAATGATACCTGTGTGAAGGTATTTTTTTCCAAATTTTAGACTTGAAACACTACTGTTTTGTTATATATTCAATTTCTTTGTGGGTTAACTATTAGATATTCATGGCTTTCATCTAAAATAAATCCGTGATCAGTTTTCAAATATTTTTGTCAATGACCTGTTTTACAGTCTACATCACAGTCTAACTATGCACGTATGGTACATATATATGCACATATATACACAGTCCTATCAGAAACACAAGTTTCACAAAATAGCTCTACATCGTAATATATAGAGTGTACTTTTATATATTTTTTAAATATATTTCACTTAGAGATGCCTGGGTGGCTCAGTCAGTTAAGCGTCTGCCTTCAGCTCAGGTCATGATCTCAGGGTCCTGGGATCCAGTCTCAGATAGGTCTCCCTGCTCATCAGGGAGTCTGTTTCTTCCTCTGCCTTCTGCTCCCCCTGCTTGCACTCTCTCTCTCTGACAAATGAAGTCTTAAAATTTGTTTAAAAAAAAAAATAAAGTACGTTTCACTTAAATAATTTGGTCATAACCGAGTTTAATGTTTCATTTAAAGAATAATTTGGTTTATTAAGTACCTATGAAATTGATTTCATTACCTGATGATGGGTTGGATTTGCTGCTTTGGAAGCCATTGGGTTTTTTGTTTGTTTTTGTTGTTTAAGGCCATATTGCTCATGTCTATGTCTAAATATTTCCAATGTTGCATTTTCCCTAGGAAAAAATAAACACACACACACAGACACACGCACGTGTGCTAATATCTCAGAATACTATTTTAGTTACAAAATATCTTTTCCAGTATACTTTATTTTTAAAACAAAAATTGTTACAACTGGAAAATGTGCAAAAATCAAAGGAACATGATAAGAAAATAATCCTTCATTGCTATCTTTTTGCTGTCATGTTTATCATGAATTGTCAAACCAAGAATTATCCTCAACCGCATAATAAAAATTTAGTAGCATAGATAGTGAAATATGTATTGAGGGATAATTTTAATTCAATTGTGTTTAAAGGAATTTATCCTGTTCTACAAATGTACATTTTAATAAGTACTGCTTGTGAAAAAGCTCTAGTCCCCTCAGGTTGATCCTGACTGACTCCAGCATTGAAGAAATGAGGAGAGAAGTTAGATTTTAATGTGAATAATATAAATATAGTTCTAATTCTGATACCTGAATATAATTTGTGTATCTGATGTCATGGTGCTATATTTTTTTTTTACAATGTTTTTTCTACATGGTTTCTTTTTTTACTCTGTATTTAATATATAACATATTAGTTTCAGGTGTACAATATAATTATTGATATTTCTATATATTGCAAAACGAGTACCACATTAAGTCTAGATGTCATCATGGTACTGTATTTTTAAATATTCTTGTAGATCTGTTTTTTTGAAGACCAGGCATTTGTCAAAGGAAGACAGGAATGCGAGACAGTGTCTGTTATCTCAAGTTGTAATATTCTTTTTATTGTCTAAATTTTCTGATACAGCCTGAAAAAAATGAGAGTGAGCCAGGCAGCCAGAGGATAAAACCTGTTTTTATTGATGATGCTAATTTTGGACGACAGATATCCTATCAACATGCCGCAGTCCATATTCCCACGGACATCTATGAGGGCTGTAAGTAAAAGAATTTAACAACTGTTGGGATACCATGCTCATGTCTGTCTTTCGTATCTCTGATTTGGGGAAGAAAAAGGAACAAATGGGATACCGTTTTGTTTACATGTCATTTAAGAGGCTGTGGTCAACTGTCTGTAAAAGCAGAAAGTTGATTTTCATGAGCAGTTTATGTTCATATAGCCTCACTATGTGAATATTTGTAGGAGAGTCTGCGTCCATTGGAGTTGTCCTTCTGCACTATTATTGAATAAATAATTATGCCTTCCCAACTACCATTGAAACTGAAAATTAATAGATTTTTTAAAAATCAAAATTACATAGCACAAGTGCACACAAATAAAAATATATTTACACAAACTGTAAAGGGAGAGAGCGATACATTTCAGACCATGCTGTTTTAAATCCCATCTTACAGTTTTCTGTGTGTGTCTGCCTGTCTTACCCTAGGATATAGATAAAAAATACCTGCCTCTCAACATATTGTGGGCTCAAGATAAATGTTGGGGAAAGACTAAAGAAATAGAGAAATAGAGACCTCTGAATGGAAGCTTGAGGAAGCCTTCACTGAAAGAAAGGGAGGGGAATAAGTTACTTAGGAAGATTCAGGGCAGGGAGCTTGTGCCAGTGGAATTCCAGAGAAACCCTATATATTAGTAAGGGCAGAGCCTGCGAATCTGACTAGGACAATCTTTATCAATGAGGACCACCCGAGAGTCAGAAAGCAGGGTCTTTGTTCAGTTATAGTTCTGGTGTTCCATGTTCTTCATTCTCTAACCAGATCCTACTCTGCTTTCTTGCCTAAGTAATTACTAAGAAGAAAGGACCATTTGAGATTTTTAAAAGTATGTTTCTTCTATTCCCCTTCATTAGAGAAGCTGTAGAGTGAATTGGGTATCCAGAACTGCCTGGGTTCTGGAGCCAGATGGTCTGAGTTCAAAGCTAAATTTTTGCAGTATTTTTTTTTTTAATTTAAGATTTTATTTATTTGAGAGAGAGTACAAGTGGCGGGGGGGAGGGTATGGAGAGGGAGGAACAGAAGTGGGGCTAGATTCTGGGACCCCAGGATCATGACCTGAGCCGAAGGGAGATGCTTAAGTGACTGAGTGACCCAGGTGCACCTTTGCAGTATTTTTTTTCTTTTTCTTAAAGATTTTACTTTTTTATTTGACAGAGAGCACACATGAGCAGGGGGAGTGGCAGGCAGAGGAAGAGGGAGAAGCAGGCTCCCTACTGAGCAGGGAGCAGGACATAGGGCTCTATCCCAGGATCCTGGGATCATGACCTGAGCCAAGACAGACCCTTAACCAACTGAGCCACCCAGGCACCCCTCCAGTATTTTTTTTTCCTTTGGCAAATCCTTTAAATTTCTGGGCAAACATTTTCTCACATATAAAATGGGAATAAGATTTCTAACATAAAAGAAGATTGAGGATAAAATAAGTTAATGTACTTGTTTTCCAGCCTAGTAAGTAGGTGCTATTTAAATATTTGTTTTTACTGTTAATTACAATTGAAGTTTATTTAACCACAGGGGACTAAGTACAGGGACTAGTAATACTAATTATCATTTATATTTTGGATTCACTGTGAGGTTGTTTAAAAGGGAATGATGAATGATAGAAAAATTTTTTTACAAATAAATGTGTAATATATAAGTAATATTTATATAAAAACATAAATGATAATTATAATTTGGATTCACTGTGAGATTGTTTAAAGGGGAATTTGAAATGCATGTAGAATTCTTTTCATAACAAATTTCATCTTGATGAAATTGTATTCATTGTTTTTGAATTTTAAAGAAGTATATGGTGTTTTTTTCCTATGAATTCTTTAAGGATACTGGATGTGTGATTTTTCTTTATCGATAATAGAAACAAAATGATGTTCATAGGTAGTTTCTGTTGTTACATGAGAATTAAACAGACTTTTTTACAGTTCAGCACTACTGTTAATTCCGAGTTGTTTTAGGAATTGCCTGGGATTTAGGTTCAGATTTTTTTTTTTTAACTTTGATCATTTTGTACTTTTTAAAAGAATTATCTTGATATTTGCAATTACATTCTGTAACTGTTACAACTATTCAGACAATACTGAGCTATATGATTGTTTCTCATTTTTTAGAAAATATTATTTCATCCACCTTCATTTCAAATTTTTTATCACCAATTGTTTGTCGGGTATGCCAACAAAATAATCTTAGAATTTTTAAGATTATATCTTTCTATTGAATTCATGTTAGAAGAACACACTGGCTGGATATAGAAGTTGTGAGTCACAATATTTTTTTGCCAATACTCTATGGATATCCTGGTACTTTGTTGTTGTTGTTGTTGTTGTTTTTGTTTTTGTTTGTTTTTTTGTCCTATGTTACTATGTTGAAGAAACTTGAGGCCAACTTGTGTTTTCAATTTGTTAGAAAGCTGTCATTATTGTATTTCTGTTTTGTTGCCTCCTATTTGGGGATTATTATTTCTCCTTACTGAAAATCAGTATCATTATCAAGAAGATACTCAAGTCACTGACTTTTTTTAATAATCTATGGAACACTTTGTTAAAATACATATTTGTGTGGAAACTTGTATGTAAAAGAAATTAAAGCAAGAACCACCAGGACTAAAATAATGACTCGAACCCTACCTACCTACTTAACCTCTTATGTTCTTGGAGAAGAGGTCTGTCCAGGATCAGCAGTCAAGATAGATTGTCTGAGAATGTCCA
Source organism: Ailuropoda melanoleuca (assembly GCF_002007445.2). Classification (NCBI taxonomy): domain Eukaryota; kingdom Metazoa; phylum Chordata; class Mammalia; order Carnivora; family Ursidae; genus Ailuropoda; species Ailuropoda melanoleuca. The sequence goes on along the minus strand of NC_048218.1, from coordinate 133,376,544 downwards.
TAGATGATTGTTTGTCATTCCCAAAAAAGAAAAGGGAAAATAACAAGGTTAACTGTATTGTGGTTTTAATCAACTGTATTGTGGTTTTAATCAGCTTGTTTGTGGATGTAGTGGTTTGGGGAAGTTGGGATGGGTGTTTTGAAGAGCTTTGTCTCAGTGCTAATTCTACCCACTTCTCCCCATGTTGGATAGGGTAGAAAGAGCCAGTGGGCCACAGCACTGTTCTTTGCTGGACATGGGCACCCTTCACTGGTGTAACTTGGGAAGGAGGAGAACTTGAGCAAACTGACTGATTTGTATGGCACATAGGGTGCCTCTGTAAGGCCTGGAGCTTACTTTCTGGTCTAGAAGGCACAGGAGACACATTTCAGACCCAGTATGGTCTACAGACTCTGTTACCCTGCTGGCCCCTCAGCCCAGGTCCTTTCCTTCGGACACAGAAAATAATGAGGCTCTTCATACGTTCTCTCACTCACATTCCTATAGAGCAAGTAAATCATTTTTCCTCTCTGTAGAAAAATTTCCTTGTGGTTCAGGCAATCTAATAGGGATTGTCAAGAAATCCTCAAGCTTTTTTATTAAATTCTCAAGGAAGGATATGGGTATTTTACACATTTTTTAAAAGTCCTCCCCCCCCCAAAAAAAGCATATACCATGATAGCAAAGGTTAATATAGACTACGTATTTAACATCAAAAATCGAAGTCTCCAGCAGTCACACCTCCTGAAGCTGATCATGCTTAACAGTTTGGGGCCCTAGTCCTATAGAATAACTTTAAATGCAGGAACTAATCGTCCAAATGAGATTTTTCACACTGCTTTTCAACTTGCAACTTAGGGATTCTTGTTAAAGTATTAGAAGGATGCAAGTAGGAGAAAGATACCTCCTCAGGAGTAGGTTACCCAGAAAAAATAAAGACAAGGTGACTTTGCTTAGTTTCTCAATGACATGTTTGAGAAATAAATGAAAAAAAAATAGATTTCTCATTATTTTCCATAGAAAATTAGCACCTAATTTACCAGTCTAGTAAATTACCTTGTGCGTACATTTTTGTGAACAGCAAGGGTCAGAAGACTCCACAATTCCATTGGCCTGGTTCATTAATAACATTTTTTTTTGAGTTAGTAGTGGTTGACTCCATGCTAACCTTTTTTAATGTACTATCTCCTTTGTTTACTATAACATTGTTAAAGTAATTTTGAAGGGAAAACTGAAGCAGTCTTTAAAAAAGGCCATATTATTAATAAAGATGGGGTCAGACTCCAAATAAAGTCTAATTCCAGTCTCTCTTTTTTTAATCACTATAATAAATGAAATTCTTGATATTTTACTTTTGAGTTAATTTTAACTCTTAGGTTATGTGGTAGACAGAATTGTCCACTGGCATTAGTAAGACAATGTGTTCTACATGAGAATTTTTATTTTCTTACTTTTTTTTTCTCCTCTTTATTTGAATTTTTTTTTAGTTGAAATCACATATATAGTTAAAATCCTCATCTGTTATATGCTGAACAGACATGAAAAAGGACACAGAGTGAATCTGAACATAATTTTAAAAATAATATCGTGACATGGTATACATAGATTTTTTTCTTAGTATATTGCAAAAGTTTTGAATTTTAATTTTTTTTCCATTTTAGAATAAAGTCTGTACACATCTGCAGAAGAGGGTCTTAATAGTCTCAGGGGATAAAAAATACTTTGACTTTGAAAATAAGATAAAATATTTAAATAGGTGTTTTCAGAAGTCTAAGACATACTTGGGAATGTGTCTTAATTAAAAAAAGGAAAAGCTCTGTCTTGGATTATTTATTTAGTCTCATTTATCTTAATACTGGCTTCTCCCCTTTTGCTGAAATCTCATCAGTAAGACTCTGACCTTGCCTGGCCTCGACTCTTTTGAAATTCATATTCCATGTTATGGGCTGTGTGAGTAAATGACACAGGAGTAAAATCAGAAATGTCAACAAGATCTTGAAATTTAATAATTACTGGTGTTCTTCATGCAGTTCATCGGAACATATCAGATTTACAGGACTGTTCTAGGTTTCTGAATTTAATAAATGTGAAAGCTTACTTTAATTGAAGGCTTAACTGAAGGAGATGGCCTCCTCTTTCACTAAGACAGTTGTGTGACTATATTCTCATAAGGAATCTCATGTTCTAATTTCTTAGAGGCAATTACTTTTTAAAGTCCCAAGAATTGAAATGTGATTATCTTTGCTCATTGATATATTTAAAGTTTTAGAGTAGTACATTTAATTAGAATCCTATCTGAAAGTGTTCATTTTTGAGAATTTCACTGGTTGGTACTTTTATTTTAGAGGGCATTCGAGCCATACTTAATTTTCAGGTCCAATTTATCTGTTGGACTGTTAAAACAAAACAAAAAACCCATAAAAACTAGTAAAAGAAGGATTGATTATTCAGACATTTTGGTTTCAGTTAAAGAAATTTATTTTTTAATCACTTCAGATCCAAGTATAGGAAATGTCTTCATAGAATGCTCTGTAGTAATCTATCAATATAAATTTTTATTTATAGAATTATTATAGTTCCAAAAGAATACAGTAATAAGGGAAAATAATAACTCCAAATTGCATAACATTTCCACATACTCAATACTTTTGTCCTCACACTTACATTGGAACGTAAGCAAGGCAATTACTTCCATTTTAGAAATTAAAAAATGGACTTTTATTGGAAGGGAATATTCATTTTGATAAAGGAAAACAGAATTTTCAGGAATTGTATTGTCTTTTAAAGTCTCATTTGCTTTACTAACAATGCTTCTTCTAAACTGAACTACTTAAAATTACTAATACTGCCATTGCAGCTTATCTTGATGTTCATTTATTTTGTGTTTATAGCTACAGTATCTAAAATGATATCAGTATAAAATATAGAGGAAAAAGCTAACTTGCCTTTGCTGACAATTGTATAGCTTTTCCATCTTTATAAATTTTAACAGCAAATCTGTTGCAAGAGATGGACATCATTATAGAGTGCTAATTAATAGTTTACATTTGTTTTAAACAACTCATTTTGTTATTCCAACAAGTAACAAAGTGGGTAATATCTCTTATAGATTTAGAAAGTTAATATTTTAATTTATTGGCATCCTTAAAATAAGGCTGTCTGACTTTATAACTCTGATAGTTGTAAAGATAGATGAAACCTATCTTTTAAAAAAATATGTATATTTGGTGCTCTTGGGCAAAAGGCTGGATTGACAAGTGTAACATTTTTTTTCAACAAATTATAGTCCATGTGAGAAGCTTTCACTAGACTGATGTTACTTTATAGTACTGGTTCACAAAATACATTTTGTAAGAAGAAACTTTACATAATATTGGTAAAATACTCACTTTCAGTGTACTATCTTAATTTTTAAATTGTAATTAACTTAGAAATAAAGTTTGTCCCATATATCTTTAATGAACTGAAATTAAAGAGTAAAATTTTGAGTTCTTGGATAATAAGTGATTTGAAGGAAATGCAACCATGGGGAATAAGATTATTTGGTGTAACTTAGAATGAATAATATGAATAAGGTAGATTACTTTGAATGTAGCTGGTTTGGTTATAACCAAAATAGATTTTTAAAAGTTAATAAAAAGGGACAAGAGCTATCAACTATAGAGTTAAATTGTTTTTTCGCATAGTGTTTGGTTTTGAAATATGCATTGTTTTCTGTTGACTCTAATGATTGTTGATACATTTTGATTTCCATTATCTGGTGAGTGTATAATATCTTTAAGCTGCTTTTGGCATATTTAACAAATATTTTGAATTATTTATGAGCTAGCTCAGAAAGAAAACCTGTTGACAAAAATCAAAGTTGTGCTCTATTCTCAAAATACCAAATAATATGGATTATATTTATATGTGCTAAGAAAAATAACACTTTTATAATATAGCAGTATTACAGGTTTGAGGTAAAATTTTATTAACTATCTTGTATTAGTGTAGAAATCTAAGAAAGGTCACGATAAGATAACCTGGGCCACATTAGTTTTATTAAACACGGTATGATTGAATAACCTCAAAAGCAGCCAGTATTTAAGTGAAAGTTTACGAATTTGAGATTAGTTTCAGATGTGTTCAGTATGTATCACGAGTAGAAAAATTACAAAACGTTCTCTTTATTTTGCCTGTAGTGGATGGGAGTGGAACATAAAATGAGCAAATGAACAATAGAATGGGCAATATGATAGAATAATAAATGTTCTGTGTAAAAATAGGGAAGGGTTTTAGGTAGTTCCTGGGTTAGGAGTGGGGAGTTGATATTTTAAAATAGATAAAGGGGAGACCTTGTGGATAAGGCAGCAGAGGCCTTGTCATGCATGTATAGCCTAATGGATAATTGCAAAGACTTTGACTTTTACTGATATTATTATAGTTATGTATGCTTTAACAAAATACCATAGACTAAGTGCCTAAAACAGTAGATACTATTTCTTATGGTTCTGGAGGCTGTGAAGTACAAGATCAAGGTGCTGGTGGGTTTGGTTCCTAGTGAGCGTTTTCTGTCTGGTGTGCCGATGGCCACCATCTTGCTCTGTGCTCGAATGAACTTCTCTTTGTACATGTGGAGGGAGAGAGCTCACTTGAGGTCTGATCTCTTTTTCTCTTCTTATGAAGACCTTAATCTTACCTTCGAGGTTCTATCTTCGTGAACTCCTGTGTCTCTGATGACTTCCCAAAGGCTGCACTTCTAATGCTGTCACATGGGGATTAGGGCTTCCACATAGGAGTTTTGGGAGGACACAGGAGCTTTTTGGAAGTAATACAGATATAATGAGCTGATAAGGTTGGGTCTCAAACCCTGTAGGAAATGTGGCCTTCTAGGAAGAAGTTCTTGTATGTACTCCACAGAGAAAAGGTCATGTGAGGACATAACAGGAAGGCAGCTGTTTACAAGCCCAGAGAGAATGCCATCACCAGAATCCAAAAAGGCAGTCACCTTGATCTTTGATTTCTCAGCCCTGGAACTGTGAGAAAATAAATTTCTCATTTAAACCACCCAGCCAATAGTATTTTGCTGTGGCAGTCTGGGCTGACTAAAACCCAAATTTATTTCCTGAGAAAAAAATGCTATAGTCTTGAACTCAGGGTTTAAAAGAATAAAAAACAAGCTATGAAAAAGTTAAGTTGGATATTTCATACTTCATACTGAAATACAGTGGTCGAGAAATATTTGGCTGCTATATTTGGATTTACAAGGCCACCCCCCACTTTTTTTTTTTTTTTCATTTTAATTCAGAATTGCCGTTTCTGTACTTCCCCTTGAAGAACTTGCACCCTGGAAACCAATTAATGTTCACCAAACTCAACAGATGAGTAGATCTGATTGAAACCACAGTGAATTTGCAATTCTGTCCCTCTATAGTAATGATTAGATTGATCATTTTCATGGAGAATTCCCTAAGTTATTTAGTGGATAGGTAGGCTTTGCAGATATAGAGATTGAAATTTATAGTTACTGAAGTGTGGTTTTGTTTCCTTTTTGTTTTGTCACATTGGAAAGAGGGCAGAAGACTACTGTAACAGCCTGATTGTCTAGTCATTCGATCATGGTGCCCAATGTCCAGGATGGTGCTGACAAATTGTTTACCATTCTGTTCAGATAATGTTCTGTGCACACTACAAATTGATGACATTTTGGAACACTCTGTTCCTGGTTCAGTTTGTGAAGCATCTCAGTCCCTTAATTGAAACTTGAGGGATATTTTAACCCATTATGATATTTGAAATTATGAAAATCCATAGGTATTATTAAAAATTAGATTGTAAGTTACTCTTGAGATAGCTACTATTGCAAAGTTCACTCACCTCTTTTATGTAAACATATATAATGGTGGTTGCTTCTGTCTTTTGTATCACCTACCATGTTATGGACAACTACTTATTATTTCTAGCAGAATTATTCTGGCATGTTCTAAACAAAATTTAGGTTGTTTTATCCAATATTTTCCATTTTATATGACCATGTCACATTAACATCTCACAAGTATGTATTTCACTTATTTCACTTAATCTCTTCACTCAGAAAATTATATACTAATGACAAGTGGGCACAATAATTTTGATAAAATCTGTAACTCACTTTGTGTTCTATAGGAGTCACTTTGTTGTACAAGTGTGACACATGGTTTGTTGTGAAAATCTAACTTTTATTTTGTTAGCCTCCTGAACTTTTTCAGCCAATGACTGTGGATAAAGGTGACTTTCCTGGGGACTTTATAGTAATAAAGTGGCCTTGATCACTTTAAGTACTAAAAGTAGTTTTCAAAGTTTCAATTCAGAAATTAAAATGTTTATTTCCATGTAATAGTCAAAATTTCCAATTTGACTTAGTATTTATTAACTTTTCTCCCCTCCCTTAGATGAGAGTGAATAGAAGCCTACAGTAGAAAAGGGGCCAAGACGGTGAGCATTTCCTAGCTGTTGTCTGAATTTTACCCCCACCAGGTAGAAGCAAGGAGAGGAAGGGAAGGAAGAAGTTTCTTGTTGCTGGGCTGGGTGGCTTTAGGGCAGAGCTGAGTAGATGATGGGTCTTTTAGGTAATTTAAGCTTTTTATTTTGAGGAGCGATTTTATGGGTTATTGAGACATTTCTTGCTGGGTTCTTCTCTTCCATAGTTCCTTTGACTCAGCAGACACGCATCTTTATAGGGTGGAACTTAATGCTAGTTGGTTCCATAGCCCTAGGTAGCATTTTAGATAGGCCTCCTCTGAAGCACCTAGGGTACTATAGGGCAATAGTAACACCTACATGTTTCATGCCAGTCTTAGCAGATGCTACCAAGTCAGCCAGAATTGGGGCACAAAATGTCTCATAGTTCATAATGTTATAGTGTATGTCTCTTGTACCATATTTTATTGCAAAATTTTTCTCTTCTTGTTGCATATTTGGCCAAATGGGAATTCTCCTGTTCTTAGGAGCTTCATGAATAATGTTCTCTAAGTCAAGAATACGTAGAAAGGTGTTTAAAAAATTGTTGCCAGGGGCGCCTGGGTGGCACAGCGGTTGAGCGTCTGCCTTCGGCACAGGGCGTGATCCCGGCGTTGTGGGATCGAGCCCCACATCAGGCTCTTCCGCTATGAGCCTGCTTCTTCCTCTCCCACTCCCCCTGCTTGTGTTCCCCCTCTCGCTGGCTGTCTCTCTCTCTGTCAAATAAACAAATAAAATCTTTAAAAAAAAATAAAAAAATAAAAAAATAAAAAATAAAAAATTGTTGCCAACATAATTGATTAATTTTGATACTGAATTAAATGTAAACCTCATCGAATAAGGCTAGCACCTATGTTTAGATGATTTAAATCCCAGCTCTCGGTCTAGCGTGCATATAACTCACTAAGGAATATTCTAGATTTTTACTTCTTTCAGAGCTGGTATTTCTCAGTGCTCTTTCTTAAGGGAGAGATCAAATATTGTACAACATGTTTATTAAATGTTCTTAATTCCTATTTGTTTTTCATATCTTAGTGGGAGCTACGTTAAAAAGAAAATATTCTGTGAATTTTTTAGTTTATTTATGAACAAGAATAGGAATTTATAAATGGTCCAGTAATCGCTATGCTTTTGCTTACAGTTGAGTGGGAACAACAAATAAAAATTCACTGGTTTTTTTTTGTTGTTGTTGTTTGTTTGTTTGTTTCTGTGAAGAAATGTGAGAGGGAACATAGAGGCACAGTATGAAAGGATGCAATTCCTCTGTAAATTTGATAGCTGGAAATCAGAAGTGTACTTGGCTAGCTTTCTGTGATGCATATAACAAGTGACAGGCCATTCAAAGGTTGAGGAAGAGAGATAATGAAATCTTAAATTAGAATAGCTTTCCAAACAGACTGACAGTACTGTTCACAGCAAATTAAAAAGGGATTGACAATTGGAGAGAAAATGGAGGTCTGAAATTTGAGATGAGAATTTTTTAATCATCTGGCATTTTGCTTCATGTGTAAAATCTTAGCAAATTTCTCCCTAGAGATAAAAAGGCATTTAAAAGATTTTTCTAAAATCCTTTATAAGAAAAGAAAGATTTTGAATGGACTAAAGATTCCAACACTACTTTGTCACAAGATAGAAAGTATATTTTAAAAGTTAAAAGGCTGTGAGCTACACAAGTATTGAAATTGGATTTAGTCACTACTCACTGTCAGTAGAGCAAATGAAGTTATATTTTAACTTAATGAGTAAGATGCGACCCTTTAAAAAAAAATAGTGCTTAAGGTATATAGCATTGGAAAAATATAGTAATATAGGCCTTGCTAATTGTTTCATTCCTGCGTAAAAGTTGTTTTTGTTTCTTGTCCATGATAGTAAGAAGTTTTAGTTGTAACCCTGTTAAAATAATTTCTTAAGAGCCTAAATTTATTCAACTTATTGTCTGATATTTTTTATTCTCAGAAGGATGCTGTAGGTTGTTTTTGAAGATATTTTTAAAAATCTCTTAAGTAGAAAAATTGAGAAGTCCTATAATGGTGAAGGTTGGAGTACAATGGATAGCCTTTGATAGAAATGGAGAATGGTACCAAAAAAAAAAAAATTAAGGGGTAGGAAAATTTTAAATTATGAAAGGACAATGGTAGTCCAGTGAATATTTAAATAAACAGTGATTTAGCAAAAATGAAATTGGCATTTGTGAGAATATTTTAGTACATACCATAGTACTTACCTCAGAGGTCTGTTAAAAGGATTAAAAGCACATAAAATAAGCAGACCATTGTTAGATGAGTGTGAAAACAAAACCTGTCTATTATATTAGCAGCCCTCATTTTCCTAAGAAAATTTAGCTATAGGGGTGACTGGGTGGCTCAGTTGGTTAAACGTCTGACTCTTGATTTTGACTCTGGTCATGATCTCAGGGTCATGGGATCGAGCCCCAGATAGGGCTCCACACTCAGCAGGGAATCTGCTTGAGGTTCTGTCCCTCTCCCTCCCTGTCTGCCTTTCCCCCATTCATGTACGTGTGCTCTCTCATTCTCCCTCAAATACGTAAATAAATCATAATTTATATCTAAGGTTTTTTAAATTTTAATCTTAATCTAATAAATATCTAGAAGTCTTAACGCGTAATTGAGTACATATACACATCCTGTTTTTTATTCATTCGAGTTAAAAGAAATCAATATTTTAATATTCAATGAAACAGGATGAATTATAGAATTGAATATCAGTGAACTAAGTTAGAATTATTTGATATTGATTAGTTTCTTTTTATAGTTCTTTGGTCAACGTTATTACCATATCCTGTGTAGTTTGTGAACATGAACTTAAGCAAATTTTGAGATTTTAATATTTTAATAAATAGACTGTGAATCTGAAATTCTGAATTTGAAAGTATATTTACTTTGAAAAACACGGATTTTCTAATTTATGGTCGCCTTTTGTGTAATAGGTGGTATATTGCCAGAGTTGGTAAGATTTTAATCTTTAAAGTTCAGTTAAGTTTACTAAACATAAATGATAAAATATTTTGCTAACATAAAGCCAGTTCTTATGAGTGAGTAGCATTAGCAATACCTGTCTGGGTATTTAGATATATTTTACTCTTAGGGTATTACATAAATTGTTTCTATCTTTCTCTAAAAGAATATGCTAAGATTGAAAGTGATCTCCTTTTTTATGTATTCTAAGAAAATCTGAATAAATGTATATTAGTTTACAAGGATCTAATTGTATAACTGGTATTGCTTTATACAGAGAATATGAGAGAATCAGAAGATAAGAATGAAAATGAAGCTGTTAAGTAACTGTGACTCACATGCATTTTGTATATTACAGTATTTCAGCAAACTAGATAGAGTATAAGCTCTAGCTAGTAGTAACCATTAGGAATTAGGTAGAAAGAGGAGTTATTTGGACTATGTGTCACATAATAGCATAATCACAATATTTTAGTATTTTCTCTCTACTTTTCAAGAATTCCAATATGTGGCCAACTTTTTCTCCTGTCTTCTCCATGGAACCATGTTCCACAGATGATTGCAAAAACAGTCCTGACTCAGCCTTTTATTAGGTGTTGCTTTTGTGTTCCTCTATGTAGATCATAATTAAAAGAGAAGCCGTGATTGTCTAGATTATAGGTTACGTATTTAATGAAATTAAAAATAATCATTCCATGAATGCTCTTTTAATGAGTGTTTTGTGCTAAATGCCAAAACTTAGAGATGAGCAATGCCGTCTCTATCTGAGTCTCTCTTCTAGACATTTGAAGGGTCATACTTTTCCTTCCTGCAACCAGTACTTGACTGGTGCTGTCCAGTGGGTTATGGTGGTAGTGCTGTGTGTGGCTTTTCAGCTGGTAAATTTAAATGTCTGCATTAGATTTCTGAAACTCTCTTCCCTCACCATGACCGTGTGGATGGAAATGGATGAAACTTGCATCAGTCTGAGTCCCTGAATTGAATGAGTACGTACTGCAAAGACTAACCCCTCTTCCATTCCTGGATCCCCCCAACAATAAGCTATGGGTTTGTAGGACAAGTGAAGAAGAACACACAAACTGCTTTGATGTTTAACCCACTAAAATCATATACATATTATATGCATATAAATATTCATATACGCTCACATACTCACATATCAACTACATAGTTCTATCTACCTAAGCTCTAAAATATCACTCTTTCATCTACTTACCTTTGTGTCATCATTCTATTAATAAAATAACTAACTACCTGGCTTCCTGTGCTTCTCAGGACTTTCCCCTAAATATTTGAAAATTAGAATTTTAATCTTGAAGATTGTCTCCAAAATAAATTTTAAAACTTCATATTTACCAAATATTAAATCCCTTATCAAACAGATTTATCTACAGCTATAAAATAAATGTCACTTTTATTCTCTTATTCTCAATCTTTTATTCTGTTTTTCTTTCTTTAATCCAGATTTTAAAAATATGACTGCTTAGGGAAAACAATCTCATAGCTTTCTCTCTTAGGACATTGAATGATAGTTTAATTTCAGACTGACAGTTTTAAATCCACATTTTTGTTTATTTCCAAGTCAGCAGTCAAATTGAAGTATTATAAAAATACATAAATCCTACATGTTGAAATGATAATCTCTAATTTATCAGTTTTAAAAAACTCAAAATTAAATTGTTACTATATGTGATGTTAACTACCCTTAGATAAGACTGTTTATAATTTATGACAAAATATGATTGAACTAACATGTACACTTTAATCACCAGGCTGGAAGACATTTTCAAAATAGATTTAAGTTTAACCTGGGTTTGTTGGCTATAAAAAATATACATATATAAAGAATATAGATTTTTTATATATTTAATTGAAATATTTTATTGAAATATTTCTATCGTCTTATTATGAAGCAGAAAGTGTTAATGAAAATTGAAAAAAATAAAGGTTTTCAGTGGGTCAAATTAGAATAGTATATGCCTTCATGATTTTCAGTGTAATGATGAACTATGTTATTTAAAAGTTTCATTGTGGAGCTTTTAGGTTTTTATTTGTTTTATGAGTTCTGTGTCTAATTTGGCATTTTACTCGTGTTCATTTGTTGAATTTCTGGGTAAATAATGAAGATGTCCTGTGTGACCCATCACCTTCGGTCCACATCCCCAAGATTTTGGCCATGCTGAATTCAGACCCTCTTGTAGTAAGGGTACAGAAGGATGATTTGGTACAGTGACAGGTGAAAATTCTGTTGTGACCAAGACATTCTTAATTTCAAACTTCACCTTCTTTTAGTACATATGGTAGTATACATGCATAGTTATTTTCTTCTTCAGATTTTCATTTTATGTTAGTGTATAGTTACTACAAAATTAATTTATTCATATAATCATATAAATACACAGAAGAATCCCTGAGGATAGGAATCTATAAAGGAATGTTATATTTACATATGTGTTGTATCTGCATTTACATTTGTGTTTGGTATAAACAATGAGGTATAGATTTCAATGTAAAAGAGTGCTAACTATTTAAATTCCATTTTATCTTAAACATATAACCAAAAACTCCTGGTCTTAACCATAATTTATACATATCCAAAATTACAAGTTTTAAAAATTTCTAAGCTGTATTTAAAAAATGACACTAAAGCATTTGCCAGAAAAATAAAAACTGAAATATTCTGAAAATTGAAATATTTAAAATATCATTTCAAATCTTAATCCTGATTTTACTTTGTATAAATGCTCATGTGTATACATTTCATATATGTATAGCATTCATGTGTAGAACTTTTTCCAGCAAACTGCATTGATTCAAATTTCAGTAAAAATACCTTAAGCTAGGGGTGCATGGGTTGCTCAGTCAGTTAGACATCTTCCTTTGGCTCAGATCATGATCTGGGGGTCCTGGGATCAAGCCCTACACTGGGCTCCCCACTCATTGGGGAGGCTGCTCTTCCCTCTCTCTCTGCCCCTCTCCACCACTTGTGTGCTCTATCAAATTACATAAAATCTAAAAAAAAAAAAAAAAAAAAAAATTAAGGTAGAGAAAAAAGTATCCTCCCATAGTCTGTATTTTGATGTTGATAGCATAAAGTCAACTTTTTCTGATCTAAGGGAAAGAATTGTTTAGAAGCGGACATAACAATATTCATGAATTTTAGAGAAATTTTCTTTTTAATGAATACATATTTATGCTCAAACAACTGGTAATACCTGTGAAAGATTTATTAAATAAAAGATGCTAAATTCTAGACAATAACAGATTTTATTTTATTTTTTTAAAGACTTTGAGAGAGAGAGAGAGCATGAGTAGGGGAGAAGAACAGAGGGAGAGGGAGAAGCAAACTTCCCCCTGAGCAGGGATCCCGACATGGGGCTTCACCCCAAGACCCTGCGATCATGACCTGAGCCAAAGGCAGATGCTTAACCCACTGAGCCACCAAGGCCCCCAATAATAGGAGATTATAAAATTTGGTTTAAAAAATTTCCTATAAAATGATAAGATGGATTCCAATTGGTGGAAAGATCACTGGGCCCATCTTTGGAAGGAAGGGAATACATTTGCATTCAGGAGAAGCTTCTTTGAGAATGAGAAAGGAATAGTAAGTTGAACTGCAGTGTCATTATATTTGGAATTTCCAAAGGCAAAAAAAATGTTTGTTCTGTCCTCATACACACACAAAAATTTGTTTGAAGTTTTGACAGTGTCTAGAAAGGCTATTATAACTAAATGCTTTTAAAATAAATTAATGGTATTGATTATGTGCATATAAGCATGCATCAGTTTAAATAGATGATAGAATGATATCTGGTGCCCATAGTGATTCAGACATACACACACCCCTTTTTTAAAGGATATCTAATTTTAAAAAGTAGGGAAATGTCAAAAAATGTTAATAAAATAAAGGAGCATTTTTTAAAAAATGGAATTATAATCGATATATAACATTCTATTAGTTTCAGATATACAGCATAATAATCTGATATTTGTATACATTGTGGAATGTTCACATTAAGTCTAGTTATCTATTACTAAGAAAAGTTTAAAAAAAACTTTTTTTTTTTGCAGTGAGAACTTTGAAGAGTTACTCTTAGCTACTTTCAAATATGCAGTACAATATTATTGACTATATTCACCATGCTGTACCTTATGCCCCCATGACTTCATTTATAACTCAAACTTCGTATTTCTTGATCTCCTCCACCCTTGACCCACCCACAACCCTCCTCCCTTTGACAACCACCCATCGTTTTCTGTTTCTATGAGTTTTGTTTTGTTTGTTCATTTTTTTTTTTTTAGATTCCACATATAATTGAAATTATATGGTATTTGTCGTTGGTTTATTTCACTTAGCATAATATACTCTAGGTCCATCCATTTTGTTGCAAATGGCAAGCTGTCCTTCATTCTTTATTATGGCTGGGTAATATTTCATCGTGAAATATTTCATTGTGTACACACATACCACTTCTTTTTCATTCACTTATCCATAGACACTTGGGTTGCTTCCTTATCTTGGCGGTTGTTAATAAGGCTGCAGTAAACATAGGTATGTATATATCTTTTCAAATTCATGTTTTTGTGTTTTTGTTCCATTGGTTTGTTTGGTTTTGTTTTGCTTTTGGATAAATACCCAGAAGTGGAATTACTAGACATAAGGTAGTTCTACTTGTATTTTTTTTCTATTTTTATATATTTTGATGAACCTCCATATTATTTTCCATAGTGGCTGCACCAGTTTACATTCCCATCAGTAGCACACTGAGTGGTCCCTCTCCTCCACATCCTCATTAACACTTATTTCTTGTCTTTTTGGTACCTGCCATTCCAGCTGGTGTGAGGTGATATCTCATTGTGGTTTCGATTTGCATTTCCCTGATGACAAGTGGAGCATCTTTTCATGTGTCTGTTGGCCATGGATGTCTTCTTTGGAAAAATGTTTGTTTAGGTTCTCTGTGTTTTAATTGGATTGTTTCTTGTTTTTTGTTATTGAGTAGTGTGAGTTCTTAAAGTGTTTTGGATATTACCCCTTTCCAGATATGATATTCAAATAGGTTCTTGATTTCAGTGGGTTGCCTCTTCCTTTTGTTGATGATTTCCTTCACTGTTCAGAGGCTCTCTAGTTTGATGTAGTCTAGTTTATTTTTGCTCTTGTTGCTCTTGCCTTTGGAGTCAGAGTCAAAAAATTATTGCCAAGACTAACACCAAAGAGCTCGCTGCCTATGTTTTCTTTTAGGAGTTCTATAAATTCAGATTTTACATTCAAGTCTTTAATCCCTATATTGAGTTAATATTTGCATATGGTCTAAGATACCGATTCAGGTACATTCTTTTTGCCTATGGTTGTCCAGTATTTCCAACAGTATTTACTGAAGAGACTATCCTTCCCCGCTGCATAATCTCGCCTCCTCTGTCGTAAATTAATTGATCATATATGCTTGAGTTTATTCCTGGGCTCTCTCTTCTGTTCCATTGATCCATGTGTATGTTTTTATACACAGGCTTTGGTTTTAAGCACAAAATGTTGGCAATGTCATATTTAGGAATAGCAGATAAAAGAGCAAAAAAACGGGAGATTGATAGTTTAGTAGAATAAATATAAGAGAACTTCTTTTGAATCAAAGAAATGAAAGGCTTTGCTTCAGATTGATTTGGAAGGCCAGAGAAACTGACAAATAATATAAAAGATCCTGGCTTCCAACAGTTTGATACGGAACACAAAGTGACAAGAAAGTACAGGCTTCTTTTAAAAACATGAATAAGATTAATGTCAAAGAAAATACATTCTGGGAAGAATGGCAAAATCCATTTCAGTAACCCATCGATGTTTGTATCAGAATGCTGTGTGTTTAAGATTAAATGGAGTTTATTACTTCTTAACAATTGCCAAATTTTGTTTTATGAAACCTAAGATTTAAAAAGTCTTGATCTGTTTGTTCCCTCCTGATATTACATTTTCCTGAACGGTTGATTGAAATTTTCTTTTTCGGAATAAAAACGTGGTAGGTTTCTCCGTAATTAAGTCTCGTCAGTCTTGCCGTCTGTGCATCAGGGTGGTTGGCATTTGTGCATTCAGCACTGATGCTGATTTAAATCATTTCTGAAACGCAAAGGTTGTAAAGTGAATTGCGGAAGAGAGCTGCGCGGTGATGGGGAGAAGAGCACGTTCGGCAATTTGAAGTGTTTTTATAATACATCTATGACTCCTGTGGTAGAACTTTATGGTCTTACAAGCCCATGTAATCATCGCGCCTCGGTCTCCTGAGGCTCTGTAAGTGTAAAGGCACAATAGATGACCTCATCACTCTGAGGGAGGCAGAAGGGGAATTGCAGCTTCTCCGAGTCCACAGCACGCATTAGTTAAAGTGTTCTACATACAAGAGGTGCAGGCATTGTATCCCTGGGTACTTGATTTAAGTCAATAACCATTTTAAAAAGCAAAATTCAAAAAAAATGCATGAGAAGATGATGGGTTTTTTTGGGTTTCAGTATCTTTATATCCTCTCTCGATGGACTGTGAGGCATGCATAGATACATGGAATTTGTATTTGGGGCATTTATTTTAATGCAGGTGTGAAAATCAGATTGGAACAGCACGTTTGGCTCTTCGTTAAATGAAAACTTTAGACAATAAAGCATTCTGCCCTCTGATTACTTTCTCTGGGGAAAGAGAGATCCACATTGTTTCTGTTTGGCAATCTCTCTGTGATAAGCTTCTGGAGTACTTCAGCCTCTGTAGAGCTTATTGGTGTCAGTAACTAACTTCATTCAAACCAGTACTTTGAAGTGTTACTGGAACAGTAACACTCAAGCGGATTCATCCATGTACCTTCCGTAGCTAAGCTACACATTCAATTCTGTAATTGCCTCTTGAATAACCCTTTTTAATGGATATCTCACAGCCCCCCCCATTATGCTTAAAATGGAATTCATCACTGTCCCAAATATCCCTCCTGCTCCACTGTTCATATCTTTGTTAATAGTGCTATTCAGGCCCAAGCCAGAAAACCAGTTCTCTTTCTTTCCCCTTATCCTATTGTCTGTTACTACAATCTGCAGAATCTTTCTCTTTTTTTTTTTTTTTGTTTAAGTATTATTTGAGAGAGAGAAAGAGAGAGAGAGGGAGATGGGGGAGGGGCAGAGGGAGAGAATCTCAAGCCAACACCCTGTTGAGTGTGGAGCCTCATACAGGGCTTGATCTCACCACCCCGAGATCATGACCGAGCCAAAATCAAGAGTCGTACACTCAACCGATAGAGCCAGCCTGATGCCCCTCTCCTTTCAGTCTTTTGAATTTCTTTGCGTTTCCCATGTGTACCACTTTTTCTTTCTTTTCTTTTTTTTTTTTTTAAAGTTCAGATCATTAGTATTCCGCACTGACCTGACTGTACTAATTTTCTTTCTTGTCTTCCCCATTAATGTCTGTCTTGCTTCTCAACTGCATTCAGTCTTCTACCATACTGGCTTCTCCGGAAGTCTCAAGTGCAAATATGTTAATTTTGCACACCAGCTTATATGTCTCTGTAATTCTCAGAGTAAATTTATTTTGTTTTTAGTACATCTGGGTCAGAATAGCTGTATGTCTCTAATCCTCCTGCCATTGTTGTCCCACACCCCCTTTCAGCCATTTTGAATAACGTCTTGCTCCTGGAAAGCCTCTTTAAAAACAAAACAAGCAAACAAACAAAAAACCCTGTGCCCTGCACGGGGTGATCGCTGAGTCAACCACTTAGCCCTCCTACCACATCTCCACTCCTCTTTCAAACTGTGTTTGCCTCCTCCTCTGGGAACTTGGGAGTGACCACCACACCTTCTTCTGACTCTCAGAAAACATTTACTTCGCTTCATAGTCAGGTTTCTGTTACCAGAGTCTGGGATACAAAAGCCAAATTTGATGTAAGCTGCTTTGATTTCTCTCTCTGTCTTCTCTATTAGATTTAGAACAACTTGAGAAGAATTTTCACGATTTATTTGATTTTAATTCCAAGAGCCTAGTCAAGGATTATTAATAAATGCTTTTGAATGATTGAATACAGTGCTGAAATTAGACCTTCACCTCTCTAGGATTTCACTTATTGTAGTGAAAGTGCCCAAACCATTTTTAATCTGTTCTATATTCCTTTATGTCACCTGTATCTGTTGGGATAGTTTGGCGTTGCAGGAACACTGTGTGAGTTTTTATCCTTGAAATATCATTCTAGATCATAAAGCCATTCTGTTGCTCTGTGTGAATTTCCTATTTGTCAGTATTATTAGTGTCTATTATCTTAGAATGCATTGTGTCAGTCTTTCCATGGTGAGTTCTTTGTCTTTCACATCTCAGCTTAAAGTATTTCTTCAGGGAGAATATTCATGACAGTCCAGTCTAATGTAGCCACCCAGTCAATCTGTGACATCCCCAGTTTCAATTATTTAAACAGCACTAAACAGCTGTGATAGGTTATTATTTATTTAGGCGACTTCTAGGGTGTTCCAAGGCTCGACTGTTGGAATGACCCTCTAGCTCTGAAGAAGAAAGAGCCTGCTAACTATGGCCCACAGACCCACCACTTATTGTGGTAATTAAAGTGTTATTTATGTATCTATTTTTATTTGAGTATAGTCGACATGTAGTGTTACATTAGTTTCAGGTGTACATCACAGTGATTTGACAAGTTTATACATTATGTTCACCACAAGTGTAGCTACCATCTGTCCCCATACATTACTACACTGTTGTATCATTGACTGTATTCATTATGCTTTGGGTTTTGGGTTTTTTTGTTTGTTTGTTTGTTTGTTTTATTCCTGTGACTTATTCCGTAACTGGAAGTCTATATCTTTCACTCCCCTTCGTCCATTTTTCCTAGTCCCTCTCTCCTCTGGCAACCGTCAGGTTGTTCTTTGTATATATAAGTTTGATCCTGCTTTTTGTCTGTTTATTCATTTGTTTTTAGATAACCATTTATGAGTGAAATCATACGGTGTTTGTCTTTCTCAGTCTGAGAAACACCCTCTAGGTCCATCCATGTTGCCTCAGATAGCAAGATCTCATCCTTTTTTGTGCCTGCATAATACTCCGTTATAGACATAAAATACACATAGATGTATGTGCATACCACATCTTCCTTATTCGTTTCTCTATTGATGGACACTTCGGTTCCTTCCATATCTTGGCTGTTGTAAATAATGCTACACTAAACATAGGAGTGTGTGTATCTTTTCATATTAGTGTTACTATTTTTTTTAGGTAAATATCCAAAAGTGGAATTATCAAATCGTAGGGTATTTCTATTTATAATATTTTGAGGAATCTCCATACTGTTTTCTATAGCGGCTGTACCAGTTTACGTTCCTATCAGCAGTGCACAGTGGTTCCTTTTTCTCCACATCTTCACCAACACTTTTCGTCTTTTTTTTTTTTTTTATGTTTTAGCCATGTAAACAAAGTTTTATTGAGACACAGTCATATCCCTTTGTTAATGTGTCGCTTCTGGCAGCTTTTTTGTACAGTTTGAATGTGAGTCATTGTGACAGAGACCATGTGGGTCATAGACCTAAAAATATTTCCTATCTGATTCTTCAAGAAAAATATTTATCAACTCCTGCTCATGCTCTCAGATCGGTGCCTGACACAGAAGAGGAACTCAGTAAATGTCGGTTAGATGAGTGTCCGATAGAAATTAGGTGATTAAGAAATGAAACACACAGATTGGGAGATAATAGGAAGCTTCTGAGATATATTTGTTGACTTAAAGGGCTTCTAAAAACTGGGCTGTAGTGTGTACACCAGCCTTTTCAAAACGTGTGTGTTAAAAAGGGTTGATCTATTTCCGAACTTGAAGTGAAGCCAAAAAGACGACCAGAATTGGTGCAGCTCCTCTGGTTCGGATGAGGAGCGCGCTCACCTCTCACTTTAAATTGAAGGGAGGACACGGGATTCTTGGATCATGTGTTCCTGCTTAGAATGTGGCATAATGAAGGTTAAACTAAAAATGTTTTACTCTTCACTGAAAATTACCTCTAACTTAAAAAGGTGACCTAACACATGAAAATGCAATTAATATATTCATTTACTTACAACTATTTTTAGTACTTGACCATGTTAGTCATTACTGTTCCTTGAATGCCTACTATGCATTAAGTATAGCATTATTTTCATTTTTCCTAACAATCCTAGATATCCTAGGTACTCTTCTCTCCATCTTCTACCTGAAAAACTAGAACCCTATAGATTTGTTTAGTTTGTCCAGTGTTGTATAACTGTATATTAAACACAGAACGGTCCCATCCCATTACCTCTTCCATTATATTCTAGGCATTGGAGAAAAAGTAAATAACATAGTGTCTGCCCTCGTAATGGACAGTATAATAGGAAGCATGCAAATAAACAAGGATACTGAAATGTAGGAAGCATGTGATAGAGGTCTACAGAAAAAGCTGTAGGAGAGTGGCAAGGGTTTTAGTCTGCTAAATGAGGGCAGGTGGGGTGGGAAAAATCACAGAAGACCCTGCAGAGAAGGTGATGCTGGCTGTGCTAAGAAAGAAGGGAGGAGGTTGACGAATGGAACTGGTAGACCCAGTCCAAAGTGAGAAGACAGTGTGTGCAGTGCCATGGGAGGCAGGCAGCAGCACTGTTTGCTCTGAGAAAGGCACACGTCTCATAGCTTGGGTTTATGGCAAATGGAAAAGCAGTGGAAGACCCAGTCGGGAGATTGGGAAGACAACCAGGTAAGACCAGTTTTTATGGAGAATAACTGAAGACTTATAATTAGGGAGGGCATTTGCAGAGTAGAACACTGTGGCAACAGTGGGAAGAATGGGTGAAAGTGAGGTGAAACTGGAAGCAGGGAGACCATCTGAAGGTTTGCTGAAGACCTAAGAGAAAATGGCCCTAGAAGAAGAGAAGATCAGTATGTAGATGGTAGCACCGACATGGCCTGGTCTTTTATCATCTTCTATTACATTTAACAGATCAAAAACCTTTAAGCCAGTTCTAATAGTTCGTGCAAATTATGTTTTGATCAGGTGTTGAATCGTTCATATTTTAAAACTATTTCAAAATAGCTCGAGCTTCTCCTCCAGTTTGACTTTGATAAATTCAAGCTTTTGTGGGATATTAAGCTATGACTTATTAATTTATTAAACACATGGCTTATTAAGATAGAAAAATAATTATTTCTTTATTAAATTATTTGCTGAACAACACACTAGCCAGGACTGATAAATATAAAATTCCGTGTCAATAACTGTAACATGTACATTAAAATCTGAATGAATCATGCTCAGTGTGTTGTAAGCATCCTGAAAGCTGACAGTTGATGTATTTTTATAGAAGTCTATTTGTGAAAAATGCCCAAGTATGTGCTAAGTGTTCTGCAGGTATGAATACTAGATGTGTGGGGGCAATTCTCTATTCACTTGCAATCAGAGATACAAGGATATGAACCTCATATCTTAGAAATGATGTTAGATTTTATACACAAGTCTGTAACAGTCGAGTTCAATTTCTTAGATTTGTTTTGTTTTGTTTTCACTGTGAAGCAGTGTGTGGTATTTAAACCAAGTGATTGGGCTCCTTGATTATCACCAACTACCATGTACCATGTTCCAGGGCATCTGATCTTTCCACCTTAGAATCACCAGACATCTCTTTGTTCTAAAACTGGTTGACAACAAATTCCTAAGTCCCGGGCAGCGTGTGCCTCATTGACAGAACCACCCTGTTCCCCAGGAGCCTTGTTATCCTTCTTCAACCGTATCTTGTTAGTCAGCTCCAGTACTTTCTGAGCCTTCTTAGTGAATTCAGCAGTTCAGCTGTACACATAGACACTAACGTCCCTATGCAGATAGGCAGTCTCCAAGCAAAGGCAAGGGATTTCCCAGGTCTGATTTGGTCTGTAATTTTCAGCCCGAGTTTCCTCTCAGCTCTACCAGAACTGTGTGTTCATAACTCCACGTACACGTGTGCATCTGTTGCTTCTGGTACATGTATTAGATCTTATATATAATTTCTTCCACCAGAATTTTATTGTGTCCGTGCTCTATTCAGGGCTGCGTTCACCAGGGTGGTTTGATTTCAGGAGCACTGGAAGTATCCCATTGTAAAAATTATCTCCTCACCCACATTACATGGCACGTTACATGATATCATTAGTTGTTTTCTTCTTTCAGTTTGCATTCTCTTACAATGTCCATGGTTTTGGAAGAATTAACACACTGTTTTCTTCATGTAATGCAAAATTGATGTAACGTCATTCGCCATTAATTTGGGGCCAATCCTTGAGGCAAGGGAGGAATACAAGGTTTTAATTCCTCATCCTAGCATTTTAGCAGTTCAATCAGAATTGTTCCATCAAGATACTTTTATTTTTATTTTTCTATTTGTTTTTTGAGGAAGAGAGAGAGAAAGAAGGAGAGCGAGCACAAGTTGGGGGAGGGGCAAAGGAAGAGGGAAAGGAAATTTTAAGCAGAGTGCACGCTGAGAGCCAGCCCAATGCAGGGCTCGATCTCACGACCCTGAGATCATGACCTGAGCCAAAAATCAAGACTGAGCCATCTAGGTTCCCCATTAAGATATTTTTAAAAACTCATTTGTAGGCTGGGTATTAAGAGGTAAAATAATAATGATAAGGGCTGGTGATATTTTTGTGCAGTGACTAAGTGACGGTGTTCTAAGTGCATGTAATGTTCAGCACGGCTCTGTGAGGCAGGCGCTCTTATTAGCCCCATTGCGCAGGTGAGGAAAAGAGGTTTAAGAGAGATTCATTTTCCAAAGGTCAGATAGTTCCTTCTGGCATCAAGACCTGAGGTCTATGAGCGGTAAGGCAGTCAGTGAGAGTAGCGTTTGCCTACACTACATACATTCACATACTAAATTCATAAATGCTAAGTATTCAGAGGAAAGAATCCCACCAGGAAAATATTATATGTGTTTAAAAAAAAACAAACCCTCAATTTGAGGTTTTTAAAATTTGGTCTTAATTGAATATTATCATATGGCTCCCAACTCCATTTGAATGGTCTCAGAGTTTATTTTTTTGGGAAATTCCCATATTTTCTTTCACTTTTAAAAGTTTAAATAAAAGATGTTTAGGGCACTTGTAGGTATTTTCATTTGTTCAAAATTTAGCAGGCCCTGTGTCTACTGAAATATAAAACGAATATGTAGAAATAGATATTTAACTTTTTTTACAATTTTAATTACAAATCTTTGATAAAATGACTTTGGTGAAATACTATCAATGGGAGCAATTGGATGATCATCTTCAGGTAATTACTTGAAAGTTGCTGGGTTATATTTACAAATTAATGTTTTCAAATTTAAAATTAGAATTTTTCAGTCACATGATTCCAATGAAGAATACCTCATCATGTGAGAGCTTCAAAGAAAGCAGACGGAAGGGATGTGGCTTTATTACAAAATAAATCAAATTACAGTCTCATTGCTGCATACAAAAGGAATGTTACTGTTCACGTAAAATAACTGACAAGACTGAAATAATATGCTGAGCTTTGGAAGGAAGCTTCCATCTGTGTCAAACAGCTGAAGGACATATGCATCATACAAGTTCTCAAGCAGCTGAGGAAAGAAAGGATTGTAATTATAGCCGTTGTTCTCGGATTGCCTTTTCTTCATAAACTTGTTGGATGTTCACACTAAGCCTGCAGATCATCTAGGATCCTTACTGTATTTGTGTTTATTATTTTTTTAAAATAAAAACAGCAGAAACACAAGGGGTTAAATGATTAAAGTAGCCTGTTGTGCCAGTGATCAGGCTCTTGGCTACCAAAGTTACTAGTCATTTATTTGGTCTTGAGGATACTAGAAATGGAAAAAAAACTTAGAATGCCTGAAGGATAAAACAAAGGTTTTTCCTTGTTTCCTATACTTAGAATATTTCTGAAGCAGAACCCCTACGTGCCTCCAAGACAAATCTTACAAGTAATTACCATTTTATTGAAAGTGACATTAAAATCCCTCCATTAATAAACATGACATTAGATCCTAGTGTCTTCCATTACCCTTGCATTATTCTTATTTTCTGTAATGACAAGTGGATTTCTTCTGAGCTCCTCCTATGCACGCCACAATTTTCAGATTTCATTAAAGCAGAACAGCTGGGTTCTGGGCATTAGCCTGGTGCTCAGTCTATGGGAAACTAAAGAGAGAGGGAGCAAGGCCGGAAATCTCAGTAATACGGGGGTGAGAGAACTGACAAGGACAAGGGCCTTTTAATATTTGTACCAAATTCACTGTAGGAATAAGGCTTATCTCCTCATCAGGGTCCACATGCGCCTTTGGAGGCTTCTGTTCAGCCGTCCGCAGTGGGAGGTAGACTCTGGTGCAGGAGACGTGTTTAGGGAGATGAGATTTGGTCTTCCAATCTCCCTGTATCTTATTAATCTTTCATTTACGCTGGGATTAGATGAGATTCCATTAGCCAAATCCACTGAAAAGATTCGTTCATTTTAATATTTATATACACTGTGTAGTCCTTAAAGTGGATTCTTTTTGTGTGTGTACTTAATTAGATCAGTGGGTTTCTTGTTATTAACACTTTTCTTTTTAGAGATGAGGTTGATGAATAAAATTAGTGACATCTGGTTCAGCTCAGCTGTTAAATATAACTTTTAATAACTACATTATGTACTACAGGGATAAAATGAACATTTGCTATAAAAATAAAATCTTAGTTTAGAATCAGAGTAAGCTTTGGCTCATTAAAAGAAAAACAAAGCAAAACTGTAATATTCTGTGAATGTCCAAAAATAGGCGGTGGGAGAGAATGATATTTAATGGCACTAAGAAGTAGCTTCGAAACCCTTACTTATTATTCAGGTATGAGAATAGTGTATTAGAATTTCTGAGACTAAAATGAAAATTTGTCCAACCCAAAGGATATGAGAGTGTGGCCCAAAGTGTTAATTTACTTTCATGAAATACTGTTTTTAAATTATATTAACTTTCGCTTTGAAGAAATTTTGTTTTGGCTTTTTGTTGATCCTGTTCATTGTGAATATTGCTTTTTAAAAAGTGCATTGAAGGTCCTGTTTCTAGTTGTACTTGAGCAAGATTTCCAAACTTGGCATTGGTGACACTTGGCTGGGTAATGCCTTGTCGTGGGGGTCATCCTTTGCATGGAAGGGTGTTCAGAGCATCCCCAGTCTCTCTCCACTAGATGCAAGTAGCCTGTCACACCTCTTGACAATCAAAATGTCTCTAGGCATTGTTGACTATTTCTCGGGAAGGAATAGCGCTCTCGGTTGAGAAACACTGTGCTACAAAGATATAGTTCTTTTTTTTCATATTTAAAATTGTAGATAATCAGAGTTACACATATTAATGAAAGCTTAGAAATCAGATGCTCATAAACAGTACAAATTTAAGAATCTGACACAATTTAGTGCTGTCTCTATAGCTCTCAGTGTTGTTGTTTTTTTTTTTTTTTGTCAAATTGAATACCTTTCCTAGGTTTTATTTTTGCCATTTAAGAAAGGAGGTAATATTAGTATCTCAAAGTGTCATTCTAAATATTAAATGGCATAATGCGTAGACAATGGTTAACACACTTACGCCACAGTATGTGCTTAATTTAATACCACTGACTTTATCAGTAGCAATACTTTAAATAACACATGCCGATGTTACATAAATGCAAGGCTATACTAAAGCAGTATTATTAGTTTAATGGAAATAGTATTTTAAATATTCTGACCAACTCTCTTGTTTTACTTATTTAACTGTAACCTATTTAGCATTGTTAAACAAGAGTAATTTCGTATCTATTTTGTTTCATAGTTTTAATATGCACAGGTCTTACCAAAGACTTGTCAAAACTATCTTGTTTTATAAAATACATTTTTGATGCAAAGTTATCAGTTATTTTATATTTTGAATAAATCCTACATTTTTCTTTATTTTGCTAACTTCTGTTTCATTTGAGAGATGTAGTTGATATTGTATAGGCATTATAAATAATCTTAAGGTTTTTCAAGTAGTCATATGGTGCTCTTAAAACATTGGTGAGGCCCTGAACCTTGACTAAGTCAAGAAAATGTATTCAGATTTAAAAGGGAACAGTAGTGTGACACTTTATGGCTTGAAATTTGCGAGGAAAATGGGATTCAGAACTTGTCAATCTGTAATCCATGTCATAAATAAGATGTGGATTTAAGTCATGTATTTTAGAAGAATTAGCAGGAAATGTAAGGTACTTCTTTTGTGCTGTTACTAATTAGATTTTTCTTTGTTCCCTTGAGAAGCCAGATTGAACAATAGAATATTCTGAAAGAGAATTGCTGAACACCAAGGCCATGTATTTGGAAACTAAGTATAGGGAGAATAGAGATGTTTGCTTGGCTTTCTGAATCAATTATCAGTGAAATCCTGTCATACCATTCAGAATAGATGCCCCCAAGTCAAGGTTGACTTTTCCAGCATTCATGGTTTCTAACAGGCTTAGCCTTGCACATTTATAAAAGACTTATTTTTTTTGCAAAATAAAACATTCTAACAAAGATAAAAATCTCCATTTCTTAAAAGTGGACCTAAAACGAGGACTAACTTTACCCTTAATGCAGCCATAAGACGCTTAGTTAAGTTCATTAGTAATTGGCACTAGGGTCAAGGCTAGATCACTATTGACCAATCTTCCACAGTGGGGAAAAAAAAATGTAGGCCACTCATGTACTTCCAAGATCTGTTCAAGTGAGAAATTCAAAGTTTGTGTGAATGGAAAACATTACTAGTTTGTGGGGAGCAGTGATTAAAAGGGCATGAATGAATATAGCGTATGTTAAATAATGCAATACATACACAATGTGTAATTGAAAATGTGAAATACAATGTAATGTTAAATATTGCTAAACAACCTATAGAAAAGTAGTCAGAGCTATTATCTGTGTTCTGAAGTATATCTGTCTAAATAAAAGGATGAAGGTCTGTTTGGGGCCAAGAAATATTCCAAGGTTTTTTTTTTTAAATAATTTATTCTGAAATTCCTATATGAAATATTTTTTGGCTATCAAATTATATGATTTCTGTAATTAAGTAAAATTCTTTGCATTTTGATTTCTTTCTGTAGACATTCAAGTAAAGATTGACACTTACAGAAAAGTAATTGCTTTCAAAAGGCTTTGTAATACATAATGACAAAGGGAAACAAAGTCTGTTGAATTTTTGTGAGTCAGAATGCTACGATTACTTCTTGAGTGTCAAGTCTATAAGAATGAACAATCCATTTTCACATTAATATTAAACAGTAGTATTTGTTGGAAATAATTTTCTGTTGTATTTGGGCTCGTTTTATTTTTTTTTCATCATAGAAGGATTATGTTTTATATCTTTTAAGTACTATGGTCTTAGGGAAATAGAAGAGACTAAAAATACTGGTTGAGAACAAAAAGGCTCTAGCATAACCGCATAGACACACTTGGTAATACAAAACAACAACAAAAAATCTAATAGTAACTTTTACTTTTCTAATGTACCAGGCTTTCTATGCAGTTGTAGCCAGAAGAATTACTTAAAAACGTCTTTCTAAATGAAGTCTACTTATGAATTTAAATAAGAGAGAAAGAAAGAAAAAAATTGTGTAGGTAATTATAATGGAAGTAGCAGGGGAAGATAATAGATTCAGGAAATGACATAAACTTCTTTTTAGAATGGCCAGTATTCTGCATTAGTTTCACTCTTCTGTCATCTGCAGATTACCCAGTTATTTCAGTATTGTTTCTCCTGAGTTACGCTAATGGCATAGAAATGGAGAGATATGAGACACCTTAGTGATTCTGGTAAAGCTATTTCATTTTATAAGGTTAAGCAGATAAGTCTGTTCATTTTAGAAACCCTATTTAAGAAACCAAAATAAGATACGTGTATTAGTCAAACGTAATACATTGCGTGGATCAGAAAAATATAACCCAATAGCCAAGAAGGATCTAAAATAGCATTCCTACTTTTTGGTTTGTTTTGAAGCTTTACGTATTTTTTTAATACATTTTTAACTTGTTCAGTATGGTTTGAGAAAAAATTAATTCCTAATGCAGCAATTTATTTTACTTTGTAGTTTTGGTGTTTTAAGGAATTTGAATGAACGGTCTCTCTTAAGTTCTCTGATTAAAGACTGGAGCTAACTTGCACTCCCACGACAGATTCTTTGCTTTTGATTTCTGGCTTCGGACATTCAAGTAAAGATAATGACTAACAGAATAATGATTGCACTAAAATCTTTATAAATATACGAGGGCAAATGGAAGCATCTGAATCCTTAATCTGGGATTAAGGCTTGCATATGTGACAGGTATGCAGTACCATTTCTTTCGTTTGAATGAAACTTAAAATCAGTTCAAGCACCTCTTATTACAGATTCTTTATGTCCTTGGCTCATTTGCAGATGAACAAGTTTTGAGAAAACATTTTGATACCTACTTTAGTAATGTCTTATCTGAAAAGGAATTTTCAGATATATAGGCTGCAAACTTTAAGACCCATCAACATACTAAGAAAATTTCAGAGCTTGACTTTTCCCCCAAGTACCTAAAAGTATAATTAACAGTCAGCATATCAAAGCCTGATACTTAGTAGTTATCAAATAAAATGGAGAAAACAATTAGCAGCCTTGAAAACAAATAAAACTTTATTAAAAATAATTAGATATCAGTTGTTGCTTAACGTGAATTAAAGAGTGAAGGAAATTGAAGAGATAGCTAGAGTAGATTGGCAATTAATGAAGTGTATCTGGATCATAAATAAACATTATTTGTTCAATAGAATATTACTGTAAGTTTTATGAATGTTTAAAGAAAAGTACAATGTTCCTCTTTTTCTGCGATGTTTTGTATATAACTATAAATATTCACGAATAGTATTAGTTCAGGTTATCTATGTGAATATAAATTTTTATATAACGGGCCACTTAATGTTCATTGGATCATGCTTTTGAATATAAATTCACTAGTCTCTCAGACGCACCATGGATCTGACCCAGCTCATGAATATTCACACACACACAACCGATCTTTCTGCAAGTAATCACATCCATAAAGATGGAAATCTTGTTAGTTCCCAATAATGAGAAATGTATTAGGATGCCAGTCCCAGGACAATTTCACAATACCCTTGTTTTCATTTTTTTGTAAATGATAAACTTAAAAATATGAACACATATGCTGCACATCTTCCTTGTTAGAAACTCTTGTTTCTTTCACCTTTACAAAATATTGGGTGTGATTTAACCATGACTGCATTTGCTTCCTTTATTTGTTGTGGTCATAGAAAAAAAAACAGGAATTCAGCAGTGTCTCCAGTTCTTATCCCCCACTCATTTCTGCTGTTTAGGCCTGACTGTAGATTCTCAAGTGCACAGTGGTCCGGTCTCCTGATCTGCTGGGGGCGTGGTACATGTTTTCCATGTAGAGTGAAAAAAAAAGATGTGAGATGATGGATGTCATCTTTTTGTGTAAAGGGAAAATAATATTCTAAGTAAATGTTCACTATGTTAGAAATAAGATGCTCTGATCATGGAGGCCCATAATCTTTAATGGGCTAAATCCCACATTATGATTGCTTCTCGTTCATTGTAATAGATGGCATATGTTTTTAATACTTATCCAAGTTCAATCAGTAATTATAAGTAAGAATCAAAATCGATGGCCTGGCCCTTATTAGCATCATTCTCTAATATTTAATTGAACTAACCAGAGAAGAAGAACTAATGCTCACAAAGGTAGCAGTAAAGCATCAGCTATTTCCGATTTCTAACATTGGTATTGTCAAGCCTCTAAATGAATTCTCTCTTTGTCAAAATGTATACATTTGTTGTTGTTGTGTAAACAGTTAATAGACTATGTTAAATGACAAACATTTTTTTTTTTTCAATTCCAGTAACAGACCAAATTATGTTAGCGTGTTACAGAAATTCATCGGCAGTTGAGGAAAGTGAGGCCAAGTGTGCCCCCCGCCCCCCTTCTCAACCTGGAGAGTTGCTGTTGCCTGTTCTGTGTATCACAGTGGTTCGCAGGAGGGAGCAGTTTTGTTTGTATTTTGACAATGTCTGGAAACACGTTGCTTATCACAGCTGGGGGGGCGGGTATGTGGTGCTGGCATCTAGTGGGTAGAGGCCATAGATGCCGCTAAACATTCTACAAAGCACAGAATAACGAAGAATTACCCAGCCCAGAATGTCAGTATGGCCTTTGTCATATAAAAATTTGTTTGGAGAAATAATTCCATGTCTAAATGACAACCACTGGGTTAGCGTACTTTCTGAGATAAAATGATGAAAGGTATAGCATTATTTTTCAAATAAATGAAGACAGAGTCAATTACTAATGATAAATTTGAATTTTTCCTGTTTTTTTCTTTATCAGCAACAATTGTGTTAAATGAACTCAACTGGACAAGTGCCTTAGATGAAGTTTTCAAAAAAAATCGAGAGGAAGATCCTTCATTGTTGTGGCAGGTGTTCGGCAGTGCCACAGGCCTTGCCCGATACTATCCAGGTAGGTGCTCCGTGACTCAGTGGGTATCAAATCAAATGGTAAGTGCCAGACTTAATATTTCCTGGTATTTCTTAATATTAAGCTAAAAACCTCTTAGCTTCTCCCGTATTGTGAGAAAAAGATACCACACTACTTCTCTAAGGAAGCGTAGTCTTCCTTACATGGCTCTGTATCTTACCCAAATCACTTGAAACCGAGAGACCTCAGGAGCAGCTAAAGCTGTTGGCATCTAGAATCAGGCGATGCCATGAGCAGGTGTCTGTGTACCCGGGACAGGAGGTTATCATGGATCGTTAAATAGTCCTGAGATGAGGGTCTGTCTGCTCAGCATGGACAATGTGTTGAATCACATTGGAGAATGGAATAGTATTTTTAGAAGCTAACTGAAATATTTCTCCAGATTTCAAGTTCGTGTTTTTATATGAAGGTGTTGATGCTTTGCTTTAATCAGTGAATGTGGATTTGTTAAAATGAGTATGACTGGAAATGAAATGAAATTTCAAAGGAAGTAGAGCTTCCATAAGTATCAGGTTGGATTAATTTTGAGGGCATCTTAGTAACGATACATATTCAGTGAAGATCAATGTTTTACACATCGAAATGAACGAACTCTTTTGTGATAGCCTTTATTCTTCTAAAGGAGGGTAAGGAGAAATAAATCAACAACAAAAAAGAAAAGTTTACGACTCGTATAGATTCCGAGAACCTGTTGAAAAGACTTTAAGTGAAACATCTGAGGGTATTTTTAAATTTACCTTTTCAAATGGGCTGACAAGCACAAATGCTTGTTCCTGAGTGTTACAGGATACATATTATGTAATTTGACTTTAAACAATTGCGATATATAGAAGAATTCTTCTTGAGACTTAAGTTTTCTAAATATCTTTAACAAATAGAATTATTCACAATAAAAAGTCACACCAGTGAAAATGGGGTGAAATAGACGTTAGCTAATATCTAGTTTTGTATGGCAATAACAATAAATAAAAAAGTATGTGGGCATCATCAGACTGAATAGCACTCAGATTAGGTAGACGTTCAGCATGGATGCAAATGCCAGATGGTAAGATCAGTGACAGTTCTTTGTAGAAACCCAATGGGCTAGTCAAGGCCTACTTCACTTTTCATTGTTGGAAAAAATCATGAGTTAATAAAATGATGTTAGTATCTTTGTAATATTACCCTATTGGTTGTTACAATAGTAGAATTTTCTACTTGAAGAAGTATGATTCGGTGTAATACAACCCCTCTAAATAGTCTTGAGTTATTTACTAATATGTTAAATATCATGTATCAGGAGACTGAAAATTTTAGTATATAAGATCATATTTTTAAAAAGCAACACTACTCGTGAACATAACCTGATATAATAAACCTTGGGGTGCCTGGGTGGCTCAGTCAATTAAGCATCTGCCTTTGACTCAGGTCATGATCCCCGGGTCCTGGGATCTAGTCCCACCTTGGGCTTTCTGCTCAGTGGGGAGCCTGCTTCTCCCTCTCTCTCTGCTGCTCCCCCTGCTTGTGCTCTCTCTCTTCCTGTAAAATAAATAAATAAAATCTTTAAAAAATTATAATAAACCTTACAGTGATATCAGGCTTTACAAAAGTAATTAGATACCTGATGACCTATTCAGTAATACACAGATATAAGAATACATTTATCAATAACTTATAGCATTTTATAGCTGTAAAGTCTTTTAAATTGTATTGCCTCATTACAGATTCCATGTATGAGAAATAGATGGAAAGGTGGGAAAAGATGAGAGAAAATTAGTATAATAATGAAAAGCCAAGAGCCCAGTACCAGAGG
The DNA here is from genome assembly GCF_002007445.2 of Ailuropoda melanoleuca. Taxonomy (NCBI): domain Eukaryota; kingdom Metazoa; phylum Chordata; class Mammalia; order Carnivora; family Ursidae; genus Ailuropoda; species Ailuropoda melanoleuca. Next base: position 133,344,816 of record NC_048218.1, on the reverse strand, counting down.
GAAATTGATGATGCCGAGAAGAGGAAGAGAGACAAATATTCTAAGAGAAAGAGGAAGGGGAACAGAGGGAGGATTGCATAAGAAAGGAGAGAGAGAACATGGGGTCAAGAGGAGGAAGGGAAGACAGGTTGAGTTATAAGCACTTTTCAAAGATGACTCTTTTTACAAATAGCAGCTAACTTTTAGCCTATCTTCTATATTCTTTCATTTTAAATGCTAATCAAGGATAATGACTTTGATTTTTTTCTTAACCCTCTTCATATGTTTTTGAACATGTTGACATTTGTCCGCTTTATCTTAAAAAGATTTTTGAATGTTTAATTTAACTGAATCTTTATGATTCTCCCCCAATATTAGCTGTGGAAGCAACCCTCGGCCTCTCACAGTACTTAGTTTTTGAGCAAAGGTGTGCCAGAGAAGTTGGTTCACTGAATGGCTGATGACTTGAATTCATTTACCTGTTAGAGGAGGTCATTTAAAATGGCTCTCTTGACTGCTATGAAATACACTTGAAGTAATTGAAACTTTGGTGATCTCTTCCTAAATTCTTTTTATTTCATTTTGTTTTTTACTACCTTTTGGCATACAAAAGCCATACATGATGGGTACAACTTGGTGAGTTTGGACGTAAGTATACACCCCTGATAACAGGTTTATATACTATAAACCTATCCATCATCTCTAGAAGTTTCTTCCCACTGTCTTATTTATTATTCTATTTTTTGTGGTAAGAGGGTTAACAAATTTTTAAGTGTATAATACAGTATTTTTAACTCTAGGCATTATGTTAAACAGAAGATCTGTAGTGTTTATTCCTCTTACATGACTGAACTTTGTATCATCAAACACCTCCCCATTTCCCATGTGCCCCAGCCCCTGGCAATCACCATTCTTCTCTACTTCTGTAACTTTACTCTTTCAGATTCCTCACAGAAGTGGTATCATATAGTATTTGTCTTTCTGTGTCTGGCTTATTTCACTTGATTTGATGTTCTCTGGGTTCATACATGTTGTCACAAATGGCAGAATTTTCTTTTTCTTTCTTTTTTTTTTTTTTTTGTTAAAGACTGATTGTTGTTTTTTGTTTTATATTAACAAAATAATAGAACCAAGTCTCTTTATCAAAGATATTAAGACAATATTTTAAAACTAAGCCACCATATTTCTGTTGATGCTGACATGTTTTCAACACATCCAACACTTTTTTCAAGTTTAAAGTCCTTTTTTTTTTTTTTAAGTGAAGTGATTTTTAAAAAATTACATAGGAATCATAGTTTTTTCTCTGATCTTATCATTTTGATACAGGCCAGGATGAGGTAGAGTAGCTCATCCCTAATAAGTGTCTGTTAAAGTAAAGGTCAAAAATAGCCTTTAATATTGTTAATTATCTTACTATGAATGGAAACAGAATATGTGTTACTTTTACGTAATTGGATTTTTATATAACAAGATTTGTACCTCAGGCTTAGATCTCTCTAGTAGCTGTGAGAAACTGGTTGGATTTTCTAAATTTTCTCAGCCTTGGTCATCAAATCTGAAAAAAATATGAACACTAACTCTTCAGTTTATTCCCTGGAGGTTGTTATCAATGAGACAATAAACTGTAAAGTACTTTGGAAATGGAAAACAATAAGCATTTTTACAAGAGTGAATATCATCTACAGTAATTTTGCCTAAATTCATTTTTCTCTTCATGTGAGAAATTGAAGAACATAATTGAGATTACAGTTATAGTTGACAAGGAAACTGAAATAGCCATCTGTTTACAACCCCTTGCACATTTCTAAGCACTGATATCTACTAGTTAACACCACAGGGTAGAGGTGGTCTGGAGATGAAGGTTTTAGTTTTGGACCTTGATTAAGGCACTTCTCAATAGGGTTTCCAGGTCAAATAAAAGTTGCTCAGTTAAGTTTGAATTTCATGCAAACAACAAAGAATTTTTTAATATAGGTATGCAATATTTTGGAAATACACTAAAACCATATCTGGTCTTTATCAAAATTCAAATTTAACTGGGTGTACTATATTTCTTTCAGTTAAATCTATCAACCCTATCTCTCACTCTCTGAGTTTCTACATTTGTAATATAGGAAAATCAGCTTCCATGTTATGTCCCAGAATTCTTGTGGTGATCAAACAAAATCTATTACATATATTAATCTAAGTGTAGAAATTTTATATTTAAAAAAAGTTTTGTCAACTATCTTTTAAAAATTTTTTGCTACAGGGTGCCTGAGTGGCTCAGTTGGTTAAGTGTCTGCCTTTGGCTCAGGTCATGATCCCAGGGTCCTGGGATCGAGCCCCACATCAGGCTCCCTGCTCAGCAGGGAGTAGGCTTCTCTCTCTGCCACTCCCCCTGCTTGTGTGCACTCTGTCTCTCAAATAAATCTTTTTAAAAAAAATGTTTGCCACAGTTACTGAAAATAAAGTGTTTTGCAGAAACAAGGATCCTCTGACTCACAATAGAGTCTAAAAAATGTCATTCATGTTGAGATGCAATTTAGAGCAGGGTTGCTTAGCATTAGTGGGTTAAGCAAGTATATTCCACCCAATAGGCAGCGTATAAATGTCACTGCCATCATTTGATGTGGTGGCAACCTTTGGAAAGCACAGACTTCAGTCAATAATTGGAGGACAGTGATGTTTAGATTGTAGAATTGTTAAAAGAAGAAAACAATTAAATACACTTCCTAGCAAATTGCCTGCATATAGGAGAAAGTCGGTGATGATTAGTCACTTTCATTAGCTCCATTTATCAGATTACTTAAATGATGTGGATAAACTACTGGCTCCAAGTAAAGAAATTTCTAGAGCTGACATCCTAGAAAGGCACCTCTGCAGAGCTGGTTTGGTTAGTAATCAGTGGGGACTTGAACTCTGACATCTGTCTTTGGACAGAACCTCGATAAACTGCCTGTTTTTTGATTTGGCTGATGTGTATGGAAATGAACTGTAAGAAGGATTCTGTGTGTCTTTTTTCTTCTCTTCCTTCTCCTCCTTTGGCTCCTCCACTCCCTCCCTTCCTACTCTTTCAGTTTCCAACTTAGGAAGTGGATAGGCTGCGTGATAATAGAAGGGACATTATATTGTGTGCAGAGTTTGTGATGCATGTGAAAACTGCTGTCAGCGGAATTGCTTACTTTGGCTAAGTCTCGTTGTATCTGTGAGCCTCCTTCTTCACCAGTAACTTGGGATGATAGAAGATGATTTCCATGCAGACACGAACATTATCTCCTCAAGTGTTGAGGCTTTATATTTGCGATGTCCACAGTCCTTGTGTGGTGGGACAAGAAGTCCTAGAGCTAGCTTCATGCCATAGCTGAAGCTGGGAGCCCCCGTGTAGTGACATCTTCATTGACTATGTGCTGACTGGAAAATCAGTTTAATTTGTGAGTGCTTTCCTTTTAAAGCTCTTAATTGATTTGGATAAATGAACTTTAAAGCTATTAAACTGCTTTCAAGAGCTGTCAACTTTGTGAATTTTTACCTGTCGTTAAAACAGAGGTACAAATTATTCATTTACCTGTTAGTATCTCCTGAAATTGTTCTAATTCCTGCTGTAATTGGGATTGTAATTAGGAATTAATGGCTCACTGAAATGCCAATGGAGGCAGTACTTACTCTTTTTTTAGATAATTAGTTGTATTTGCAGGAAAAGAAAAGCCAAAAATCTACTTCATTTTCATATGACATTTTCTTAATGTCTTATTAAGCCCTTGTTCTTTCTCTGCCTTCCTTCATTTGTTCGTTCCAAAACCATGGGATTTAAAAAAAGTGACCTGTTGCTTGTTGAGTTAGTGTTAACAATACCTCTGGGAGACAATTCTTTGTTATATCTGCTAAGATTTTGCTAGAATAAAATGCGGAAGAACCTTTATATACATGAAGTATATGAAGAGACACATTCTTTACATATGGGTGGTCAGTTGTCCTTGAGTTGTTAGTACTTTTTAAAAAATAACTAAAAAATGTTGTAAACATCAAATAGCAGATGACAGGTTAGTCCAAAGAATACATTTTTTTCCTTTTGTGGTTATTAATGAAGGCAGGATTTGTGATAAATTTTTAACAATTTGAAGAAAATGGGATAGTGTTGGAACCTTGATATTAATGGTATGTATAGATGTACTGTTTTCAGTGATCAATTATCTTTCGTAGATGCCCATTTTTTTTTCTTACTTTGGTATTTGTGAATGGATGCAAGGTTTAACTATAAATGTATTATATTTGCAGATTGCTATATAAACAAACTTGACATGGAAGTGATTACACTATCACTTTTTTTAATGCTAGTAATTCTTAAAATCCAGTGTACCAGTTAGGAATACTACCAATTACAAAAACGATTTGATTTCAACACTATGAAAGTGTGTTTCTTACTTAAGACAGAGTATCAGTCAGTTGTGTAGTCTGGAGCTGATAGGGATGCTTCACAAAGAAGGGGTCCACAGTCCTGTTTTACTGCTGTCATCTGAGTGTGGCCTCTGCCTCAGGCCCACCATTGTTACCTGTGTTCTGTCTTAAGGGACGAGGAACAGTCTTCTCCCTCTTGTTGACGGTACTTGTTGGAAGTTACATAAAACCTTTCCTCTTGTGGGATGTTGGCCAGAATTTAGTGGCCTCATGGGCCCAGTTACCTTGAAGGGGGTCATGTGTGCAGCTGAAAAGCAGAAGCTGTACTAAGTCAGAAGGGAAGAAGAGATAATCGGAGACAAAAACACCTCTGACATGGTTACTCTGTGTTTTATTTTTTTATTTTAAGGTTTTTTTAAATTTTATTTATTTGAGAGAGAGAGAGGGAGAAAGTGCATAGAGGAAGAGAGAGAAGCAGACTCCCCGTTGAGCAGGGAGCCCAACTCAGGGCTCGGTTCCAGGACCCCGAGACCGTGACCAGAGCCGAAGGCAGACACTTAACTGACTGAGCCACCCAGGTGCCCCCATATGTGTGTTTTGAAACACCAAATTGTTTCCGATCTGCCTGAAATTTTAATCTAATTAGAGTCAACATTTATACATGTTGAAACTTAGATTACAATACAAATCATTAAAGGATTAATTATCAGATAAATTAGACCAGCTGTAACAATAGATTTGCTATAGGAGTTTTGAGAAAGATCTACCAGAGTTATGGGCTTGGCTTATGAACTATGGATTGAAAAATCAAGTTGAAGGAAAAAAGGCAAAGCCTAAATAGAAGGAAGCAAGGCACAAACTGAGAAACAGGGTGATGAGCAAGAACTGTGAGAGGCTAGTAAGCCCAGTTAATCTAAGAGCTCGTTACAGGAGAAGAGTGCTATAGAATCAAGGGTTCATTAACAGCAAATTATGTGGCTTCGAATGTCAGAATTGTTTGGGATTTAATGTGTAGGAAAATACCACCGACATTCTGAGCAGTGGAATACTATAGCTAAAACAGCGTTTTTTCTGATAGGAGGAGAAACGCTGAGAGAACCTTGACCAGAAGGTACACTATTGTAACAATCAGATGTGGGATGTTAAAGATGTGAACAAGGAACCAAATAGGAATTTATTTTTTAAAAGATTTTATTTATTTATTTGAGAGAGAGAACGAGTGGTGGGGGGGTGGAGAGCAAGAGAGAGAGAGGGGGAGAGAGAGAGAGAGAGAGAAGCAGACTCCCTGCTGAGCAGGGAGCCCGATGTGGGGCTCAATACCAGGACCCGGAGATCATGACCTGAGTCGAAGGCAGACACTTAACCAACTGAGCCACCCAGGCGTGCCCCCACCCCCCAAATTGGAATTTAAAAAGGAGAATATTTGGATAGAAAAAAAAATGAGGATATTAGAGACCTTAGAAAAAATATTGATACACTTATATGTTGCAAAATGATTACCAGTGTAGTGTTAGCTGACACCTCCCAATCACCTCACATAATTGCCATTTTTTTTTTTGTGGTGAGAACATTTCAGATGCAGTTTTTTAGTGACTTTCAAGTAGCTAATGTATTAAGTATAGTCACCATGCTGTACCCCCAGAACTTACTCATCTTTCGACTGGAAGCTTGTACCCTTTGGCCAACATCAGCCTATTTCTCCCCCTGCCCCTGGCAACCATCATTCTACTCTCTGTCTCTCTGAGTTCGGCTTCTTCAGATTCCACATGTTAAGAGAGATCATACAGTATATATCTTTCTCTGTCTGACTTTTTTCACTTAGCGTAATGGCATCATACAAGTGTCTCAGATTAACACATTGTTATATCTGAATTTTATCTCAATTAAAAGATAAAATAAATGAATTTAGTGATCAACATAAGGTGTAAGTTAAGATGACTATAATTTTTAGTTCGAGTGGATATGAGAATGTTGGCACTGTATGCTGAAATAAAATTCCAGAAGTATTTTTATTTGGGGAGTAAATTGGTAAGTTTGATTTAGAACAATAAATACACACATACACACACAAAATATTGAAATTCTCAATCCTGATTTATTGAGATGCTTTAGTAGCCTTATTTTTGTTGCCTTTTGTATAACCTCGTCTCTTACCTGAAGCTGTCTTATTTTTCGCACATGAGGGTTGTAATAGTTACTCACTTTGCAGTCAACTATGGATCCAGTCAAGCTTGAATTAAGTGATTTATTTTATTTCTGACAGGAAAGAGTAGTTGAATAGGATGCTAATATGAACCTGGGAGTTGCTTGTAATTGGTGGTGGATAACATTATATATAAAATGTGTGAACAAGTATTGCTAAAAAGCTTCAGCTCTTTTAATTTCTAAAAGATACCTCTCATTCTGTTCCTTTTTCTTTTATACTTTCTTAACTTATAATACCTTGTGTCATCCATTTTTATATACATAGAAACATCTTTGCTATGCAGTTGATTTCATGTTCACTATATTTTTTTTAAGGAAAATTAACATCTTTGTCACAAATTCGGACACCTTTCTAAGCACTTCTGTTAGGTCCACCAAATAAAAAATAGGAAACATATTATTATCAACATTGTCTAGGATGTATTGGCTTACAAGCACAGGCAACTTGTTCTTGTAGAATCATGTTTTTTTGTTTTTATGAATATATCAATATCTCATTGGATTTGTTTACAAAATGGGAAACTTTCTGTCAGAGTTCGCATTTTTCCTTTATGTAGCACATACCCGAAATTATTCTCCAGTAAATCCTCACCTTTATAGAACTTGTGTTTTCAAGCTTATTTCTGAGCCACAGCTAATCACTGCTTAGGGCATCTAAGTGATTAAGTCAGTGTGCCGTTTACTTTACCGAATATTCCACTTCCACTGCACGACGTGTTTGTTATCTGCTGCTCCTGCCCTTTCTGCTCAGTGAAAATGTTTTCTGTAGCTTATCTGGCATCAGTAGAATTACCAGCAAATCACTTTGTAATAAGTTACAGTGATTTATCCTTGGCTATGATACAGTGTATCTGTGTGCGAGTTAGTGCTACTTGTGTATCTATGAGTTAGAGACATGTTCTGGACACACTACAGTAGTGCTATCAAAGGTACTCTCAAGCCAAAACGGTGATACCATCTGAACATCAAGCCTCATGGCTCAGCCAGTAAATTAGAAATCCCTAAACAATTGCATTAATTGAGTCAATATAGTGAAGTATGGGTTGGAAGGGGGGAAAGTATTCTGTTGCTGAGGAAACCAAGATACTCTAAAAGTTCAAACACTTACTGGTAAGAGTGAATTTTGCTCTGGAAGAGCTCACAGGTGAGAGAAAAAATTATGAACATGTTAGATTAAAATGCAAGGCTAAGAGATAGCTAATAAATATATTAACAAGTTATCTGAAACAGTTTTAAGTATCAGTTCTCAAGTCGTATTATACAATCTGGAATTATTCTCTTAATGATATCTGGCTCCGTGATATGGGCTTCACATCATCCAAAGACGGTACCCTACAATGTCCATCTCCAGTTTTATTTACCACCCAGTTCAGCCTTGACCACGTACTCGTACATTGCCCTTTTCTCTCCTTTTATTTGTTTTATGTTCTACAACCTACNTATGGGCTTCACATCATCCAAAGACGGTACCCTACAATGTCCATCTCCAGTTTTATTTACCACCCGGTTCAGCCTTGACCACGTACTCGTACATTGCCCTTTTCTCTCCTTTTATTTGTTTTATGTTCTACAACCTACCTTTTCATAGCTCTTCTTCATGGTTTAATGCTAGAGCTCCATCTCTGCTCATAGGTGTCTTATCAGTCATTTAAATAGAATACAGCACCACCTTTCACGTAAAAACTTGCCCCAAAAGCAATTTTTCTTTATCTCAGAGAACTTGTTTTTTGTGTATATTAATTGTAATAGCTATCACATTTTATCTTCCTTCTAAATATAGTTCGTATTCATTCTTTCTAAAAAGCATTGCAGTGTGAGCAACGGCTGGTAGTAATGGCCATGTGTGCGTGTGTGTGCCTGTGTGTGTGTGTGTGTGTGTGTATACTCCCCATATCACCTAACACAGTACTTTGTGTATAGTGAATGATAAGTGTTTGTTAAATTAAGCTGGATAAACAGATTAACATAACAGTGATTAGAACTGAAAACAAGTATCCGAGTAGAACTTAGGAGAACTGTTTCTAAATAAAGTGAGACAAGGGCAAAACAGAGATGGAAACTGCCAAGAAACATAGTGTTGCAATTATCTAGGTCCCTGCCTATACACCTTTCCCATCATACCCCCTTAATCTATGCCAGTGTTCTCCATGGGGTTTCTGGAGTTGACCTCATGTAGTCTGTTTTTGGATTCCCTGGAAATTTTGTTGACTCTGTGACAGCAGCCCACATCATTGGTGATGGAGTAGGATGGGAAAATGGTAGGGCGTTCCAAGGCCTGGTCATAGGAATGTGCTTATGGGCAGTTAAAATTTAAGCACATCTTATATAAGCTATTTTAAAAATCTCTCTATAATAAGCAGTTTCAGTGACCCAATGTTACTGTTTTCTAATATTCACATATGGATTGCTTATTATGGGCCAACTTAGTTCTAAGTGTTATGTGTGTAAATCATTGAATTTTGACTATAACCCTTGGAAGTGGGAATAGGATTGATTACTCTCGTTTTATTGAAAAAGGTTAAGGAGTTCATTCAATGAAAAATCTAGGTAGGCTAGCTCCAAACTCATTTCTGAAGTTCTACACTAGGCTGTTTCCAATCGGACAAAAACATTTTCAAGAAGAGACAGGAGGATAGACTCTTCCTGTGAGCATTGACTCCAGTGGAATGACTGCCTTTTAGTCCTACCTTCTGCCTCTGTGCCATCAGGCTTCAGTCATTTAGCATTTGAAAACTTTATCTGGGAATGAAGATTATTTGGGAATGAGTTGCTTTTCCAGACACATGTGCCACCAAATTCAGTATTGATAGATGAAAGATAAGACATGAAAATGGAATAGATTCTAGTAATATAAATATCCAAGCAATAAGCAGTTTCCTCAGGGCCAGAATAACAGTGTCCTAAGAAGATAGAGGAATAGATAGAAGAAAGAAATAGTGAAGCAGATTTCAAACACTCTGGGAAGCATTTACTTTATTTATGTTCAGGTCTGTGTAATGGGGTAGAGTTCTGACCTCTATCAGATTATAGCTATTGTTGCCAAAGACTGTTTGTATTCCTCTCAGGTAAAACTCGTACCTAACAGGTAGATTAGTTGTAGAGCAAGTGTGGTCGCATCTAGCTGCCATTCCTTTAGTGGTTGTTCTCATCTGTAGGATCAAAATGGGACCGACGCCACCACATTTATCGTTAAGGTGAAAAAAAAGGGGAAAATTAGTGGAAGGCAAACAGCGTGACCAAAAAGTTGTACATGCGTTGCTTCTCAAATGCTGTTGATGAAAATTTCATCGCATGGCCCCACTGTGGCAAGAGAGACCAAGAAATACAGTTTCTAGTGGGTAATCACCTAAACTTGGGAGGTACTGTTATTAGGAGGATGGAGACAGAAGAGGATTTTAAAGCTCTGTCACAGACTGTTCCTTTGGTCATCCAAATATCTGTGCATATGGTTTCTCCCCCCACACATAGAACACACCATCTTTCCATAGAAGATGACCCAAAATCCCAACAAGTTAGTACAATCCAGATAAAAATCCAGGATCTCCGGGTAACATGGAATTCTCTTCATCATGTCGATAACAACTTTTCCTAATTTGACTATTTATAATACAGCAGAATATCCGTTACTTTTTTTTTCCCCCCTGTTGCCATTTTTGCCCAGGTATCTTCTATGCAATGATACTGTCTTCTGGATGACGACAATAAAAATTCCCATTTGAAAAAAAGAGAGTAGGAAATACAGAGCATTCACGGGTTTGTGGTACATATTACAATTCCTTGGGTAAGAATCACAAAGACAACCTACTCTTGGATAAAGAAAATTTCTTGGTTAGCCTATGTGTTTGCTCTGGGAGTAACCCTTCTGTCTGTAATCCTCTCTGGCACATTTGAAGAGGGATGTGCTTGGGGCTAAACAGCTTTCATTTCTTGATGTTTCTGCAGCAGGTTTAGAGCCCAGAAATTGCTTTCGGGTTCACAATAGTGACAAGATTTCTGCAGTCTAGCCTTGTGGTTGCTTTGGTAACACAAACAGCATCAAAAACAATACCGAGTTGGCTTCCACTTATTTTCTTCTTGTGCTAGCAATCTCAGTCCTAACATTTAGTCTGGAAGTCACTCTTTAAAAAGAAAAAAGAAAGAAAAAAAAAAATTAGAGAACGTAGCGGGGGCGGGGGGCAGAAAGAGAGGGAGAGAAAATCTTCAGTAGACTTTCCACTGAGCACAGAGCATAAGGCAGGGCTCCATCCCATGACCATGAGATCATGACCCGAGCTGAAATGAACAGTCACACACCTAACTGACTGAGCCACCTAGGCCTGAGTCAAGAAATCCTTCTTTTTTTTTTTTTCTAAGATTTTATTTATTTGTCAGAAAGACAGAGAGAGAGAGTACACACAAGCAGGGGGAGCAGCAGGCAGAAGGAGAGGGAGAAGCAGGCTCCCCACTGAGCAAGGAGCCTGAGGCAGGACCTTGGGATCATGACCTGAGCCAAAGGCAGACACTTAACTGACTGAGCCATCCAGGTGTCCCTAGAAATCATTCTTAACGCCAACATCTTTTTTATATTTACTGCATTCCGAACTTAGCCCATCTTCATCTCTCTCATTTTAAAGGTGGCTTACTCGAATCATTGCTGAAAACAGAAAACTCAATGCTAGAGTAGTGGACCTTACTCCTATTTTAGTTGTCCATCTGTACCTATGGCCGAGGCTGCTAGCTGCCTACCAATGCTGGGTCTTCTCATTCCACTGTGAAATTTTGCCTTTGAAAGTAACCCTTGCCAGGGACTATACTTGTCAGACGTCCTTTGTATCTCTGCAGCACCGGTAGTATATGCGTGAAAGTAAGAGGTCTCAGTTCAAGTCTGAGATGGTTAGGACTTGGGTGTGTCTTGTCCACACTTCCTGAGTGACTTTAGAAACCAAATGCTGAAGAAGGCAAGAGTGCCACCAGCTATAGGTCATTGAATACCGTCTTGAAGCAAATTTTATGCCTCTGTGGCTAGTAGTATTTAACTTAGACTGTCCTATGAGTGAAGAATAAACTTTTTGCTAATAAACGAAAGATGTGAGATTTTCATTAAGTTGATTAAGATTGTTCTCTATCACAGATAGAGAATCCTTTCCATGTCTTGGGTATTTCCCAGGTTAAAAGTTTTACTGGAGAACAGAGCCCATCTCGTAACAAAGAACCTGAAAAGGCCACCTATTTGCCTTTCTAGTTTCTCTGGCATTTTTGTATGGGTACATCACCCTCAGTCTATTTCTGAGACTCATCCTGGACCTTGATACAGCAGCCATGATATGAATTCGGGAATGTGGAGAACTCATTCTGGGACAGTAGTATTTGGGTAGGACCATTCAGATTCCTGGAAATTTTGTGATCTAGGCACTACACATTTATTGAAGTAATTCTGGCTTAAAAAATGGTCCAAACTCGTTATCATGGCTTAGAATTCAGAACCATCACTAATAATCCGTTGAGGTGACCGAGGTGAGCTTAAAGGAAAGATCTACATAATACCAATTAGGTCCAGCCAGTAGGACCAGGGTTGGGTTTTAAAGGCAGTTTTGAATATGTGAAGTTTACTTTTCTCTTTCCATGTGACCAAAAATGCAAAATTTATTAGAATTAGAAAAATGCTGTCGAAATCGTTAATGGAAAATGCAATTAGCTGTCATTTGAAGTGGTGTTTCTACTCAGTTCATCATTGTGTTTTATTATTTCCTGGCAGCCAAAATGAAAAACTGTACTCTCATATTATTTTTAGAGCATTTAAACCAGAAAATGGCTCTACAATCTGTATACTTTCTCAAGAATATTTCTCTAACCCATATTTCAGTATTCTGGGTAATTGTACACGCAAGCACCTTCTGAAGTCAGTGACTGAGTGACTAGCATGGCACACCCTGAATAGCATATGAAGTAGAATTGCAGTCCAGTAGGTTCAGACAAAGACATGCCCACAGTTCATTTCTGATTGGAGAAAACATTCTCATAAATGGTCATTCTCACCATTAACGATGGCATTCAAAAATAAGATGCCCACTTTTTGAACTCCACTCCTTTCTCCTGTCATCCCAAAATGCTTTCCATTAGTGGAAAGCAAAAGAGACGTCTAAAATGAACCCCATTATGCCTTTTTACAGGAATTTTAGAAGCTCCAATTTCTTCTCAAAACACATAGCTTTCATTATGCATCATTAAGAAGTGATTATTTCAGGTAATATCAGTGAATGGTTATTATCTTTTTACTATTTGACCTTCTGTAATTCTGAGCCTCTATAAATAATGTACCACTTAAATGCTGCAGCGGGATTTTACAACAAATTAATTAGTGATATCACAGAAGAAAGTACATTGTTTAATTGTACCATAATATAGATATCTTAATTTAATATAATCAAGGGATATTTCCTAATAGTAAATATCTCAGAAGACTTCCAAGAGAATATTATTAATATTTTTAAATATAAACCATCTAATTTTATAAACCATATTAAAATTGAATGGTCTGGCTCTTACTATACATTGCAAACCTTTCTGTCTTTAAAGATAACAATTTTATGGAGCATAGTACAACATACCACAATTAATTTCAGTTAATTATAGTGAAAACAAAGTGTAGATGAATGTCATCTGCAAAGAATTCAGAAATCTAATTTAAACATGACTTTCAAATTTCAGTTTTGTTAAGTCACTTGTCAAATTCACTGTTTAACCACTTCCAGCTCATGGTGGTTGTGGGGCCTTAGCAGTGTTACCTAATGTCACTCTGTCATCTCTCCCAATCATTTGTAACAGTCTGAATCCAATCAGGAGAGATAAAACGGTATTTTGAAGAGGGAAGTTATTTTTTTTTGAAATTTATTTTTTAAAATAAAGAATTATTGTAACAGGACTTGGAGTAATGAGGGATTGGCTAGACATACAGATCACTCTGAATAATATAGGAATACCAGATATGGTATTATGTAATGTAATCTGTAATGACAATTACCCCGGCATTGACATAGCCCAAGAAAGCAACCTCAATCCCCGGTGCCTCTGGGTTGAGATCCAGATCTTGCTTTTTTTTTTTTTTTTTTTTTTTAAANTCAAGATTTTATTTATTTGAGGGAGAAAGTACTTGCATGTGTGCAGTGCAGGGAGCCGGGGGATGGGCAGAGGAGGAAGAGGGAGAAGCCAACTCCCTGCTGAGCAGGGAGCCAGACACAGGGCTTGATCCCAGGACCCTGGGATCATGACCTGAGCCAAAGGCAGATGCTAAACCAACTGAGCCACTCGGGCCCCCCGAGATCCAGATCTTCTTATAGAAGATGTCATCATGGCTCACCAAATGACCAAAAAGTTGCTATGGTGTGATGCTAGAATGGTTTGCTGGTGATTCATCCTCTAGGGTTCGAAATGTCTTGTTGGAGACACTCCACTACAAAAGTAGTCAGGGAGTACGGCTGGCCAGTTTTTTCTGGAGAATCTGAGAGCCCTCCCAAAGTTACCCAAGCTGCAGGAGTTGAGCCCTGGAGAATACAATGCATGGCTGGAGCCAGACACCAGGAATGCTTCACATGCCCCAAGAGCCTTTGAGCAAACAAATCAGAAGCAGGGAGCAAAAACCCGTTTCTCATTGAGTGTCTCTCTTTCATCATCTGCTGACAAAGCTTAAAATTGTGCTCCTTGGTAAAAGAAAAATATTTAAAGAGCCCAGATCCATTTTCATAGCGCAAGATAGATGGGTGAATTTGGAGCTGAGAGGCAGTAAATGTACAACCGGCAAAACATTGTACTGAAAGGATATCATTCATTTAAATTTGTAGTTATTGCCTAGACCCCAGCTTGGGGAGTCAGATGTTACAGAGCACTAGTTGAAAGTGAACTAGCATGTCTCCTGCCGTCCTTATTGCTTTATTCCAGGGCTCCCACAAAAAGAAAAACAAAGTGAAATGTTACCTCACTGGCTCTAAGTTTTTGCAAGTGCAGATTATAGGAATAAAAGTAAATTTATCATTTCATTTGCATTGACTATATTGTAAATGATTGTTGGGAAAGGGCTAATTTAAACTGTTTTATATAAGTGTGATTAGTCCTTTAAAACGGATGTCATTTTATAATATAGTCACTAATGAGAAAGAAATTCCGTAGGCAAGGAGAGACTCAGAAGTTATCTATTTTTTGACATATCCTAATTGGCCAAATTATTGTAGTTGGCTGATAAACCTGATTCACAGTAAAGTTTTCCATAATTTCCATAGTTTTGAGCGAAGAAAAGGGCAAAATAGATTGAGGGGCATAAGTCATGTGAATTAGTCCTATGTTCAAAGAGAGGACTTTTTCAGCATAAAATTATCATCTGATTTATCAGCATTTATTATTCTCCATTAGGTCTAAGATATGTGTGTGTGTAAAACACTAATTAAAGGGTAGATTTGGTTAGAATAAGTGTAAATTAATTGCATTTAAAAAATCAGTGCAGTTAGACAATTTTTTTTCCTGATGATTGCAAAATGATAAAGGCTCTGAAACTAATACAAGATTCTTGAATTTATAATTGAAGTGCTTCAGATCATTCAAATAAATTTAAGGAAAATAGTTTTCCATGGATTTATTTTAATTCTACTTAACTTTTTTAATTATAATCACACATGTTCTGGCCATCACCACATATGTGAAGAATAAATCATGCCATATATAAATAACTATTCAAGAGAAGCAAGTGTCTTTTTATAGATCAAGATAGTATAACATTGCATGAAAATATAAGGATCAAATAATTGAAAGCAAAATTTCCATTAGTGGCAAGTAATTTCTCTTTTAAGGTAAATTTTTATGTTAGTAGAGGGGAAGTGAAATGTATAACCGCTGGACACCTCATGAAACATGTTAAGTTAGCATCCAGAAAATCCCTATGTCTACAAGTTAGTTATGAGATAATGTGAAACATAAAATTGACTAGTGTTAACTTTCTTTTATACTGCTGTGTTTGCCATTTTAAAAAAGACTAAGGGTATAAAAATTATAATCTCATTTTAACTATTGCTCTGATAAGTGGAATGTGTCAGTGCAGTTTTGTGACTTTTGAAAATATCTTTATAGATCATATGTAATATTTTTACTTAATTTCTCTATTTTTAATTTAATTTCTCTTTCTTTTAGCTTCTCCGTGGGTTGATAACAGTAGAACTCCAAACAAGATTGATCTTTATGATGTACGCAGAAGACCATGGTAAGAATTTTTAGGTAGTCTGAAAAGATGAACTAGACAAAAGGTCACATTGTTTTGTGAAAAAGTTGAAAGGATTTCCATTTTAGAATGAATATTGTCTAATTATTTTAAAGAGCTCTGGTGTGTGTTATTTTTCTCCCATCTAATAAATAAATGCAGTTAAAACTCGAAGATAGTTCAAGTGAGCAATGATAATGAAAATGGTTGAAATGATTTATCAAATGATTTCAAATGGACTAGTTTTAAGTTTTATATTCAATATCATCTGTAAATCTCTTGTAGCTGGTGGGGGTTTCTATTGAAAAGCTCCCAGTTTGCTTGGAGTAGAGCTCTAATGAAGTGTCTCGACAGAGTAGAAGAAGGTTTGCCTCTGGCAGTGAACTAATGAGAACTGGCCCCAAGGTAAAAGCTGCCCCTAGTTATGGTCACGTAGCTTAGGTTTCATTTTCCCAGAAGAAAAGCTTTTTTGCTTCTTACTACTAAAGCAACTCTTCCCCTAACATATACCTTGAAAAACAGCAAATGGCTCATGATTGCACTCACTGGGAAACAACTATTAAACTTGTGCATTTTGTTTCCATTTTTTAAAAATGTATTTAATGTGCAGATTTATTGTTTTTTTTATGAGTTCACATTTATACAATATACTTCTTTGTAACCTCTTATTTCATATCAATACCTTTGAGTGCTTATGCATAAGAGACATGCTTAGTGTCATTTTAGAATGATTATATGGGAATTTATTTTGAAAATCCCCTATTATTGGACATTTAGGTTATTTCTGACTCTTTGCTAGGGTTTAAACAGATTCCAGGATGTGTGATGATTGATTCAAAGAAATATATTTAAGACTTTTAAAATGTCCCATTAAGCATTACGGTAGCAATTTACATGAACACTGGCCACGAATGATAGTACCAGATATAATCCACATAGTATTCTTGTTAAAATTTCTCCAGGTGTGGTGGCCCTGGAGCTCTGGGTTGTTAAAGGGAAGCCGAGACTATGATATCACATAGATGGTGTTAGGAACTTGTTTTTGGGGGGAACCTGAGAAGCAAGGTGCCAATTTCCCAGCCTGACCTCTCATCTTCCCATAGAGAAGAATGCCAGGACCATTTCAGATGCTGGACGTGAACTAGATTTGCCTTTCGTTGGAATATGCTGGCAAACCTGCCCCTTTTACCTTCTTACAGAGAAATGGACTTCGGTGCACGTTATAAACTGTGTCATGAACACATAGTCCTGAGTAGATACTCACTGTTTTGGATGTTGTCTGAAAGCGAATTGGCAGGTTTTCTGCAGGATTCTGAGAAGCTAGATTTAGTAGTGACCAAAGAGGCCTGAGAGATAACTAGAAAGTTGAGTTCAGGTTCAGCTCTTCCTGGTGGGTAATCACGTCAGCCCTCTGACCCCCCTCGGGCTGTGGCCAGGCAGCATAAACTTTGGGGATCATTCACCTGCAATTCAGTTTATCTCTCTACAGTTTCTGAACGATCTGAATACAGCTCTCCTAGATTTGCTTTGAGATGCAGAGAGTCTAAGTCTGTAGGGCTGGGGTTCAATGTGAGAATCAGTGTTTTGAACTGGTTCTCCCAGTGATTCTCAGACACTGAAGTTCTCAGAGGCACCACCTGAAACCCTTGGTAATGTTATATATTACTCTGTTTTAAATTATTATCCCTTTATGTTACCCCTTAGTATTTCTTTTCTGTTAATAGTTGTTTTCTCGCATTCCTAGACCACCTAGCTATTTCTGTGTTTATTTCTTGCATTGAAAAATAGGATATAATCTTACAATTCCTTAGAGTGAATTCTAAACCCAAGGTCAATAAATTGGAGTTTAGGATATGTATATATTCATATATA
>NC_048218.1:133288041-133327137 GCF_002007445.2 Ailuropoda melanoleuca | reverse complement strand
TATATATATATATATATATAAAATTTCACATCCAGGAGTTAATTTGCTTTGCTTCTGACATTAGAACACATATCTTGATCTTTTGTTCTATCTGTGAAACATACCTTTAATATTCTGCCTCTGACATCTCTAGTATGTTAAATATAGCTTTTTAAAAAATCAATGACATTGTAGAATTGTGAATGAAAGCACATTGAATGGAAGTAGGGCCATGCTTGGAAAATACTTTAAGAAATCAGTACCAATTCAAAACATATCAATGTTTAATACTTTTCAAGAGAAAAAAGTATTTGTATGGTATTTGTTTCAGGTACATCCAAGGAGCTGCATCGCCTAAAGACATGCTTATCCTGGTTGATGTGTGAGTAGTTAAATATTCTATAAATACTGAAGATACAGGGAGAATTTGAAGATAACAGTAATATGTTGGAAATAGGTTGGGTTAAAAAAAAAAAGGCAAAGAACAATTATGATGACTTTTATATCCAGACAAAGAAGGCATATTAAGATAGTAACAAAACAAAACAAAAAATCTCTTACTGAAAATAAGAAGAATCCAAAACTATGGCATAGTTCTAAAGTCTGACCTTTTTGAAAAAATCTTTTGTTTCCAATTTTTTGCTTTATGTTTTAAACAGAAGTATATGGTTGCTAAAACTTAGCAGTTCCTGCTACCAGAAAAAAAAAAAAAGAAGAAGAAGAAGAAGAACCATTTAGTTGGCACTTAGTTATTAATGATTCAAATAACTTGTAGGGATTTGGCCACAAAATAAATATCAAATGTACTGAAGGCCAATACTGGGACTTTTTCAAGGGAAATGCTGGTATACAGGAAGGAATTCCATGAGTTTTTATATTGGTTGTTTTATTTATTTTTTACATCGCTTCAAGGTAAGGGGTGTGTGTGCGTGTGTGTGTGTGTGTGTGTGTGTGTGTAATCTTCTAATAAAATTTAAGGTGAAATTGTGGAACATAGAAAATAATTAGTTTTTAAGAGCAATACCAAGGAGTTAAAAACATGAGGTATAAAATGCTTATTTTCCCTGAGAGAATAAGTTATATCATTTTATAATTCTTTGCCACATTGGAAGAAACAGAATCCAATGTTTTGTAGGCAGATAAATTCGTACCACAGGCTAGTATCAACATTTGAAAACTTTAAAAAATGATCTGAAGTAAACACATTAAAAACCTATCACCTAGCCTGAAGAAAGGAAGATAAATGAATTCAACAACTATACCTTACATGTTAATTCCCATTTCATTTCTTAAGATATATGTAAATCAGAACATTTTAATTATTTTGGAGTTTATATCGTATGCTAATCCTTGATATTCTTCTTAAGTATAAATCTAAATGGTGATTCAATATGTTATAACCTTATTGAATATATAATTCTCAAATGATTTTTCACATTAAAATCTTTAGAACCCACATGCATATCGGATGATTAAAAATGCATAAGTTGAAATACCATTTTAAAAGATTATTTCAACATGTATGAAGGGTCTCCTTTATACAATGTGATAATGTAGAGACAAAGATGATTAAGATGTCTCTCAAAGATAATTCAAGCGTGTTAGTGAAATTAAACCATATTCCCAAGTAACTCAAATAATCGTAGAAGGTGATAGATGTAAAGTATGACCCATCATACTGGGTCATAAGAGTGCATAGGAAAGAGTACTCTGATTTAAAGTGTCAGAAAAGACTTCATTAGGTAGATAAAATTAGAATTGATTGCTTAGAGTTAGGATTTCACAAGTGGGCATGGGAGAGGAAAGGAAAGAGAAAGGAATTTCCAGTGGAAGAATTGACAGGAACAAAGTGATGTAGGTGAGAACATCTGTGGGAACTGTATTAGGAAGGAAGGGAGGAAGGGAGGGAGGGAGGAAATAAATAGGGAAATGAAAGTTTTTGAATGCAGGGCTCTTGTGAACACTGGCTAGTTAGTAGGTAACAGCATTTAACAGTATTAGATCAAGGTGTATTTCCAGAATTTTCACCTATTTGCATGGGGAGGAGTAGAGGCTAAGAGCTGGATGGAGTGGCTGTCCATACCCAAGTTCAGGGTCTTCAGGTAAGAAGCACCTGACGCACAGTGGAGAGAAGATAGAGAGGAGCCACTCTAGTGGGAACTGTGAAGTGGATGAAAAAGGGAGGTTGTCTGGATGGGTCAGAAAGTTGAGAGGGAGGAGGAAATTGGATGACTGAAATCCAGCCTGGTTGGTACCAGGAACATTAATAGGAAAAAAATATGTTTGGGAGTAATTTGCCATTTTGTATATTGACCCTGTAGTTGCTTAACAAACAGCCAGGAGTCTAAAAGTGGGGAAAAACCAAGAGCTCTAGAGATGAAGAAGGAGAAGTTAGTTGCCTAGAGAGGAGTCTCACCATGAAATGAGGTCGCCAAGGATCATAGAATATGGAGAAAGAGAAATAAAGACTAAACCCCATCCAGTTTGGCTAACAAAGCTGGTATTCAGTATCTATTTCCTGCATAAGTAATATGCCACGAGTATCCACAATTTCTTAAAATCATCCCTGGACATGCAATTTTCATCATTGTAGTTAGAAACCTATACATTCTGATGCTGATAGGAAAGATAAGATTCCTTATAATTTATTTCTACTCTATCAAAAAAGTGACTTTCTTTACTAATGTTTAAAGACAGAAATATTTAATTATATAAATGACCTAGAGTTAGTGCAGAAGTCTCCTTTCCTTAGGCTGTGTGGTGTTGTTTCAATATGTGGTCACGGACCCATTGTTTTATAGGAGCGGAAGTGTTAGTGGCTTGACACTTAAACTGATCCGAACGTCTGTCTCCGAAATGTTGGAAACCCTCTCAGATGACGATTTTGTGAATGTGGCTTCCGTAAGTATAAGATGACTGCATTTTTGCGGAATTAATTCTGCAATTTCTATCGCCTCCCGATTTTAAATACTTTGTGTTTTATCATTGATGGGCTGAGGTAAGTCTGATCTATGACAAGGCTGACTTACTGAGCAGTCCTATTCTTGTTCCTAATTCTCCTGTACTTCGATGCCAAGGTACTTTTTGAATGTCTAAGGCTTTTCCCACGAGTGAAGTAAATGAAGAAAAAAGACATGGCAAATATTCTCCTTTCACGCAAAGGAGCTTAAACAGGTGGCATGAACCCCTGTACTCACTGTTATTACCATAATCCTAATAGGTAGCAACTTAGCAGTATCATTACATGGCCATTTTCTGTTCATTGTAATACTCATTTCTCACACTGGACACATATCCATCATGTATAATGGTTTTTTAATTGAAGTATAATTAAGATGCAGTGTTGTATTAGTTTCAGGTATACAACATATGGATTCAACAGTTCTGTACATTACTTAGTGCTTGGGATGATAAGTATAGTCACCATCTGTCACCATACACTGTTATTACAATGTCATTGACTCTATTCCCTATTTTGTACTTTTCATCTCTGTGACCTATTTATTTTATAATTGGAAGTTGGTACCTCTTAATCCCCTTTATCTATTTTACCCATCCCCCCACCCACCTCCCTTCTGGCCACCACCAGTTTGTTCTCTGTACTTAAGAGTCTCGTTTGTTCATTTGTTTTGATTTTTAGATTCTACATGTAAGTGAAATTATATGGTATTTGTTTTTCTCCACCTGACATTTCACTTAGCATAATACTTTCTAGGTCTATCCGTGTTGTCCCAAATGGCAAGATTTCTTTTTTCCCCCCCCTGTGGCTGAGTCATATTCCTCTGTGTGTGTGTGTGTGTGTGTGTGTATCTCACAATGTCTTTATCCATTCATCTTATGGTTGATATTTCCATATCGAGCTTATTATAAATAATGCTGCAGTAAACATAGGGGTGCATATATCTTTTTGAATTAGTGTTTTTACATTCTTTGGGTAAATACGTAGTATTGGAATTACTGGATCATAAAGTGTTTCTGTTTTCAATTTTTGGAGGGACCTCCATGTTGTTTTCCACAATGGCCACACCAGTTTACATGCTCAGCAATAGGGTGCAAAGGTTTCTTTTTCTCCACATACTTGCCAATCTTGATATTTTTTGTCTTTTTCACATTAGCCACTCTGACGCATCAAGGCGATATCTCACTGTGGTTTTAATCTGTATTTCCCTGGTGAGGCGTGATGTTGAGCACCTTTTCATGTGTCTGTTGGCCATGGATGTCTTCTTTGGAAAAGTGTATTCAGGGCCTCTGCCCATTATTTAATTGAGTTGTTTGGTTTTTTGTGTGGTTTTCTTTGGGGGGAGGGGCTTGAGTTACAGAAGTTATATATTTTGGATATTAATCCCTTATTAGATAGATCATTTGCAATTATCTTCTGCCATTCAGTAGGTTGTTTTTTGTTTTGTTGATGGCTTCCTTTGGTGTGCAAAAACTTTATATTTTAGTGTAGTCCCAACAGTTTATTTTTGCTTTCCCTTGCCTGAGGAGA
This sequence comes from Ailuropoda melanoleuca, assembly GCF_002007445.2. Taxonomy (NCBI): domain Eukaryota; kingdom Metazoa; phylum Chordata; class Mammalia; order Carnivora; family Ursidae; genus Ailuropoda; species Ailuropoda melanoleuca. Next base: position 133,322,669 of record NC_048218.1, on the reverse strand, counting down.
CCTATCTAAAAAAATGTTGCTAAAGCCAATCTGAAAGAGATTATTGCCTATATTTTCTTCTAGGAGTTTTATGGTTTCAGGTCTCACATTTAGGTCTGAAATCCATTTTGAGTTTATTTTTGTATATGGTTTGAGAAGATGATCCAGTTTCATTCTTTTGCATGTAGCTATCCAGTTTTCCCAACACCATTTATTGAAGAGACCGTCTTTTCTCCATTGCATATTGTTGCCTCTTTTGTCATTGATCAATTGCCCATATAAGCTTGGGTTTATTTCTAGACTCTATTCTGTTCCATTCATCTATGTATCTGTACCATACTGTTCTGATTACTTTATAGTATATCTTGAAATCTGGGATTGTGGTATCCCCAAATTTGTTCTTCTTTCTCAAGATTGCTTTGGCTCTTCAGGGTCTTTCATGATTCCATACAAATTTTACTGTCATTTGTTCTAGTCATGTGGAAGATACCACTGGTAAGATGTATCATAATAATGTATTAATAATTATAATAATGTATTATGTTTTCAAAGTATTAACACAAGAACCAATAGATAAACCAATGTGCTTTATAAAAAATCTTATTTTCAAAGAACCATAGTAGACCTTCCTACTCATAGCTAAAGAATGTTGAACTCTGAAGCAAATAAAACAGGACAAAATGAACATTAGCATGTTTCACTTAAATTCATAGAATTAGGCAAGAAATTTCACGACCATTTATTGGTATATAATTTCACACTTGAAGTGGTTATATTCACAGAGATGAGAGTGAGCAATGTGTGATGAGGTCATTTTGTATTGAACATAAAAGAAGAGGTCTGTCTCTGAAACCTCTTAGGAGGAAAGAAGTTAAAGTAACTCCCTTCACTGGAAGGGAACCCCTAGGGAAAAAGTAGTCAAGGGAAGCGGGTTATCATCTCTCTGTTAGCCAAAGCTCCAGGTAACTAGATGTATGATGTTTACTAAGAGGAAGAGGATTTATAACCACAATGCTTTTAGCAGGATATAACTGGCTGAGGGTAATTATAGAACCCAGGATCAATGAGGCCAGACTTTGTAAAAATGTCCAATAGGTGATACATGCAAGGAGCTCTGCAGACCTCTTCTGGAGACTTCTTTTCATCTGGGCCACACTTGTGTCTCCACCACAGTAAGGCACAACCTGTTCTTTTAGTTTCCTAGGGCTGCCATAACAGAACACTGTGGATTGGCATTCAAACTACAGAAATGTATTTTTTTCATGGTTCTGTAGGCTGGAACTCCAAGATCAAGGTGCTGGTAGGGTCACTTTCTCTGGCTGCCTCCTTCCTTGGCTGGCAAATGGCTGCCCTATTGCTGCTTTTTTTAGATGGTCATTCATCTGTGCGTCTACACCCCTGGTGTCTATTCTTCTTATGTGGACACCAGTCTTATTACATGATGTCCTTATCCTAATGGCCTCATTACAACTTAACCACCTCTTCAAAGACCTTATCTGTGAATTATGTTATNCTGTGCGTCTACACCCCTGGTGTCTATTCTTCTTATGTGGACACCAGTCTTATTACATGATGTCCTTATCCTCATGGCCTCATTAACCACCTCTTCAAAGACCTTATCTGTGAATTATGTTATGTTCTGAGATTTTAGGGATTCGGACTTCAACATAAGAATTTGAGGGGACACAATTCAGCCCATAACATCTGGGGAACCACCCTCAGTGTCCAGATCTTTCTCTGCTTTACCTAAACCTTTAGCAATCCTTTAGCTTGTCTGTATCCTTGATATAATTTTGTAAAACATGATACTGCCTAAGATCTGATTCATCCCATTCTTATTTTGCACTCTGCTTTGTGTATTAGCTCAGTACTTACCAAAATGTGAACAGGGAAAATATAATGATTGATCTCTCAAACAAGATGATCAGAAACGTAGTTATTTAGTTTCACTTGTACATAAAGTATCATTTATTACAAAAGCATAATAAAAGAGAAAGTTGTAAAAAAAACATTAAATTCAGTATGGATTTGGCCTGTCTAATGAAATTTATATAAAACCAACAAATATAAATATGGTCAGTATCTTAAACTGGCTTCTTCCTGATTCTCACTCATGGATTCCAAATGTGGTAGTTGATTTGGGACATGATCCGGAAACACTACCAGTTAAAGAAGTGTGGAATTGAGTCAAGGGAAGGAAGGAGGGAACCAATTAAAGGATCTCAACTTCATTTAAAGGAAGTTTATCCTACTAAAGAATCCTAGAAGCTTGTTTAGATTATAAACTTCAAAGATATTCTGCCCAAAGGCCCAAGGAGCTGGAGTTTTATATACCAGTGGGCAGAATAGATTCTGGCCAGAAGAGGGGAAACTGAGACCAAAAGTTGTAGTTAATGGTAGTTGGAAACCTGACGGTGTCCTCTATATCCAGTCATTGATCCTTAAAGATGGTGACTGCTCACAATTCAAACACACACACACACACACACACACAACCCAGCTAAGAATACATCAGGAAGGTGGGCTGCTAGCATTAGAACAAAGTGCATCATTTATATTTTTCTTTTATCTCCTCTCATACCCTTTCTCAATTCCCTGCACACTTGGCTAACTCTGAGCCAGCAACTCGCTTAGTGGGATGGCCTGAACTTGAAACCCAGGGGCCTGTGAGTGCATAGTCCATGTCACAGTGGCTCCTGGAATTGTCCACAGTCATCACTGAGCGCAGAAGTGCTTCACTGAGTCCCCTGAGTTTTGTGATTGGTTCTCCTTCCCCACATTATATAGCAACAACCTTCATGACTATCACCTTGTCAGCTGGAGCTCTGCCAGTAGTTTTTTTTTTTTTTTGGAGAGAGAGAGAGAGCATGAGAGGGGGAGGGTCAGAGGGAGCAGCAGATTCACCGCTGAGCAGGGAGCCCGATGCGGGACTCGATCCCAGGACTCCAGGATCATGGCCTGAGCCACCCAGGCACCCCCAGTTTTTTTTTTTCTTGCATGTTGTTTTACTGGCTTGAGAAATCCAAAATATCAAGTTAGTAAGTATAGATTTAGGTTTAGTGAAATTCTTACTGTGACCCTGGTAGGAGCCCCACCTCACCTTCACACGCCGACATGGAAAGTAGAACATTTGTGTTCAGCAGACCCTAAAGTGGCAAAGACAGGATGTACAAATTTCCTAAGTAGATCACTCTCAGTAGTGGTGAGAGATGATGTCCCTACATCCTTCCCTTGGTTCCCACACTCATGCATTCTGCCTTTTTGGGGCAGAGCCAGTATGGGGAGGGGCAATCTGATTTGTAGCATTTGGTAATTTTCATAATATAAATACTCCCACTGTGTCCAGTTTCACTCCATTTGCCACACACAAAGGCTGGATGACTTGTAATAGACAAATCGCCTACCCAGTTGTTCAGTACTTTGTGATGAATGCTCTTTAGTGGTCATTGATGTGAGACAAAGAAATCTGCACATTCCATGCCTACTTCGTAGGTACATCTTCATACGTCTTCTCCAGAATACTTTGGGGAAGGTCTTCCAATCTGGCTCCTCCAGGGCTTTGGCCAACCAAACAAGCCATTTGCCGCTATGTAGGAATCTGTGTTTTCTTATCTCACGCTACTTGTTCCTCCATACCACGCTGATGACTAGGTGTATTTTGCCTCATGATCCCTTGGCATCCCTTCTCTGCATACTCTTCCAGTACCTTCTGGTTCATATTAGGCAGATCTTGTGTCTCTTTTGTTGAATATTCTCCCTCTTTCTCTCTCTCCCAGTGTCTTTCTCTCAGTGTTTCTCTCCTTCTCTCTCCTCTCTCTGTCTGTCTCTCTCTTGTTTTTGTTTTCCTGGAGCATAGACTTCTTTTCCAGATGGGACATTTTGAAACCTTAACCTACCTGTTTCCTAGAGCCATGAGGGAAAATGAGATCAGATCTTTAGGAGAACATGTGTCATCAAGAACATGTGTCATCTTTTATGGTGTTTAGGAACAGAAAAACTATCTTTTAGGCAGAAGAGGTTACTTCTGCCTATCCAGAGGGTGTAAGAGAATCCGGAAGTTCGCTGTTCTCAATTGCATCCACCTAGATGGTCTACACTTAAGGTCCCATGATTTGCCTATCATTGCTCTGACTTTTACATAGAAATCTGACAAGGCTATAAATGCAGCCTCCTTTTTAAGTATGTTACTTTCAAAAGCACATACTGTGCCTATTTCTGGCCCGTGTTGACCTCACAACAGGAGATGGGGATCTCTTCATTTTTTGCCCTAGAAGTCTTCTGGAGTTCACACACTGCCTTTAGTTGATAGTTGGCTGACTTAATGTTATCATTTTCTTCAGTGAATATAATAACAACCCACCAACTTCAAGCCTTTATGATTACTATTGCCACCATATTTCTGAAGAGGTGGGCACCTCCCCTTCAATCTGTATTGTGTTCCAATCACTGCAGGTGGAACGCTTAGCATTTGTGATGCTGCCACCTCTGAGGGGTTTTCTTGGCTCTAGTTATGACTGGTATACAGTCAGTTACTAGTGGAGTCTTGGTTGCCACATGGCTGGTGAGTAATGATTTAATTCTACAGTTCCATTCTGAGGATCTGCTTCCCAAAACCACTGCCATTATCAACTTAGATTGGATTTCCCCAGATATAGTCCCTGAGACAAGGATTCACGTACAAATGGTTTATTTAGAAACTCTAGGAAATACTTAAAGAAATGTGAAAAGTTAAAAAAAAAAAAGAAAGAAATAATAAATGATGGATTGTCAAATAAATTATCACTCTGAGTGAGTACAGCTTAATGCTCTGGACAATTCTGAGAATCAATACAGATTACATAAATCAGAGTTATCCCATCCAAGGGGAAAATGTGCTGGAGTATTTAATGATTGCTCCCAAGAGACGTTAATTCCCTGGTGTTCCCAGGCCAACATGTACACAGGCAGAGGGCTTGCAGAAATCCCAGGCAGTTAAATTTGGGCTGGCAGGCATGGAAATATGGACGGGACACCACTAGCATCTGCCTTAGCTAGAAACTAAACAATGCTATTAATAAAAATGCCCTAAAAAGAATTTCAGATTAAACAATAGAAATGGATTGGAATGAATTTGATGTTTTCAACATTTAACCAGCAACCGATGATTCTTTCTTAATTAAATCACTTAGATGGGATTGGCATTGGGATTCTTAATGCCTGACAAGTCTTAAAAACCATTACTTTTCTTAAAAATATTAAGGCTTTTAAATGTGTATTGCTTTAAAGAAAATTGTTAACTTCTTAAGAAACATAATTGCACGATATTTCCTTGTGGTTTCTGTGAACCAGGTCAATAGACCTTGTTGGTTCATCGACGTTTCTTCACAAAGCCATACTCGTGCATCCCAACTTAATGTGGCTTGACTGTGTGTGCTGCAGGTGTGTTGGCAAATGAAGTATGTTGATTGTAGAAAGAACTGGAACTGCATTTATCTGCAAATAATGTATCTCAGTATCTCAAGTTAAATATGAAAATACTCCATTACATATTCAAAAATAAGGAAGAACAATGATATTGGAAAAGGCACAACCCATGCAAATTGTAAGGCAAATAATGCAGGAAGATATTTGAAAGATGAAGCCATCATGATTTCCCTCTCTACTTCCAGAGAAATTTATTGCTGGTCTCAGCTCCTGTATATTATCTTGTTTAGTTTAGATTAGATAGTTACTTTAATTTACTTTCATGGTTTATGGTCCTCATTTACCATAAAAAGATATTTTTGTCAACTATTCTCTGAATTTTTTATTAACTATATACTGTTGTTTATTATTTCAGAAAATCATTAGTACATTTTCGTGATTGAAAAGTCACTGATTGGTTTGAAGTGATCTTACTATTCCAGCCATAGATTTGCCCTTCAGAAATCAGTATGAGCAAGATCTCAGGTAGCTATGTGTTCATTGTTTACCTTATTTACATATTAACCTTCATTGATCACAAGTCTTAGGGAATTTTTAGTGTTATTTTTTTAAACACTGCTTTTGTGGCAGGAACTATTCTCTGTGTTTTCCATGGGAACTCATTTAGTCTTTTTGACCACCTTGTGAAATAGGTGCTATTACTGTTCTTAATTTTACAGAGAATGAAGCAGAGTTCTGGTATCTTTTCTAGGGAGAGGACAGAATAGGAGCACAGCCATCCTTGTTTATGAATCTAGGTGTAACCACAAAGTTATGTGGCTGAATGCTGAGGAAAATATAAAATATATTTACTAATTTTTTAAAGATTTTATTTATTTAAGAGAAAGAAAGAACAAGCAGGGGAACAGCAGGCAAAGGGAGAAGCAGGCTCCCTGCTGAGTAAGGAGCCTGATGTGGGGCTCGATCCCAGGACTCCAGGATTATGACCTGAACTGAAGGCAGACGCTTAACTGACTGAGCCACCCAGGCACCTCTATATTTACTAATTTTATTGTGAAATCCAATATATTTAAATAAAACTCCAAAATATTGGAATTGTTAGAAATTCCAAGATAGAATATGGTTAGGTTATAAAAGCAAAGAGAAATTGTTTTTAAATTTAAATTTATTATTTTAAAAAACGAATGTGATTTTTGTTTTGGTAGAGGAATTCTTTCAGTAAATGTTTCTGTATTTTGGCTGGAAAAAGCACATATGAAATGGATTATTTTTACAATTGTATGTAAACACTTAAACATTATATCTGGATTATACATTCTGCCTAACTAGTATATTTTTTTATGTATTTATTTACTTTATCATGTATCTTTTGCTCCTGTCAACTTCGTATGCTCTTATTTGCGTTTATATTTAATGTCAACCAAATTAACTTCATAATTTAAAATAAATTCTTCAGTTTTATTAGTTACCATGCTAAATATTTGGGGTTATAAAATGCCTGAAATTGATACATATAAAGACATACATCATTTTGGTAAGAGAAAGCAAAAATATATTTTTATCTTCAACAGGCCTTTCTCATTAAATACAAATTTCCTAATTTAATGATAAGGAAATTCTAAGGAAAAAACTCTTCAAAATGTATTTATAATGTCGTGTGTGTGGGGGTTTTCTCTGTAACTGTTTGAAAGTCTAGGAAAGAAATGATAGAACTTTAGTTTTTATAACTTCAGGGCGTCATGACGTTAAGGCACTCAGGAAACCTGGTAGTGATTGTGTAATTAACTTGGACAGTGATTTTTTTCCACAAAGCCCTCACGCATTTCTCTTCCTCCTCATACCAAAGCTCGTGTGAGTCATCGAAAGAGTTAGGGTGCAGTCAGTAGGAACACTCGCCAAAGTTGCCTAGAATTCCCTACCGAAAAATCCAACAGCCTCTCATTTTTAGGTTTATGTTTCTAAGTCTCTTAATGTTTAGTAAAGAACAGTCGTTGTTATGCGTCAGTCCTGTGTAAGGTGTCAGACGTGGAGCCACGTCATGTCCTAGTGCCTTCTTGTTTATCTCCAGGGCCACCTTTGTTGCACAAGGGGGGCCGGCTGCTGGCAGAGCTCATGCACGCGTAATGTTGCTGTTTTCACACTAATCAGGTTACGTGCTTTGATGGAAGTGAGTGGGAGATGATGGGAGCAGCAGTTCCATCACAGCATGTTATGATTTACTGGTATAATTTCAAGTGTGGCAGCAATGAGTGGAATTTGTTTCTGAAAGTGAGGGAGTTCGACATTTTCAGAGTGAAATACTGCAAGCCAGTGCAGGATGAAAAGGAAGCATGTGCCGATTATGAATAGTACGTGAAAAGTTGACACCTGAAGGAGACAGTCCTGTGCTTCAGTGAAATCACAGATCTCGTTACTTAAGGATTCGATGCAAATGTTGGGATGACGTGAAGGGGTTTTCAGTCCCGTTTCCTTCTTGGAAGTTTTCCTCATTTGTGGTCATTAGAAAGTATCATCTTTGAATACTCATGAGAAAGAAATAATCACAATATTCTTCCTTATGATATCTTCGCTGTTAGTTGTAGGAGAGCACTTTTTAAAGTAAGTTCTACCCTTTGCCCAGACTATAGTCACTAGGCAGCAAGTCTGGAAGTAACGGTCTCTAAATGCAAGTGCAGAATGGGAATGTGGAGCCACAGCCATTGTAGCAGGAGGCTGGACAGGGATGATCATGGTGTCATGCTGGTGGCATTAGTAAGGCTCACCTCTGCGTAAGTGACCTGCTTCCTGCTCACCGCAGACGGAACTGTCTCTCCGTGCGCTGGTGGGCTTGCAGAGCGATGACACACAACCTTCGAGGCTCACTGATCAGCTTGCAGTTAGGATGAAATCTCAGGTACTTCGCCGTTTTTGACTTGACAGTTTAACACCAACTTACGGCAGAGTGGAGGTTCGTTTCAATCTGAAATTACACTGTATCTGCACGAAAGACATGATTTGGATTGTTCCTTTTTTCACATGCTTTAAATTTTAGTTTTCCTTCCAAAATAGGCCTGTGTATTCCTAGACAAGGGAATGGTTTTCTTTTAGAACTTTTTAAATCTGTATATGATAGCACATTTGTACGTTGTTGCACAATTTACATTTAAAAGTGATTTTTTTACCTTTATTTTTTTTAAGATTTTATTTATTTATTACAGAGTGAGAGAGAGAGTAAGAGAGAGAGAGAGAGAGAGAGATGGCAAGAGAGGACACAGAAGCAGAGGCAGAGGGAGAGGGAGAAGCAGACTCACTGAGCCAGAGCCTGAAGCAGGGCTTGATCCCAGGACCCTGGGATCATGACCTGAGCCAAAGGCAGATGCTTAACGACTGAGCCACTGAGGTGCCCCTTTCACCTTTAGAAAACAGGTGCAGGGCACAAATAAAGTAACAGATACTCAGCATGCCAATGCACTTTTGTGACAAATGGATTCTACGAATTTCATTTCATGTCTTATAAAATCGTCATCATCTAGATTACAAGAAATTATTTATGTGGATTTGTATCTCATTTATGTCAACGAACAAGAATATTGTAGTTTATACCCTTGCAACTTCAAGTGGGGCATGTGGTCCAGCAGCAGTAGCAGCACCTGGCCACCGGTTAGAAATGCATACTCTCAAGCCCACATGCAGCATGTCTCTCAAGTGATTTCTAAGCAGTGAGGAAATCGGGAAGTCCCACTTGGGGCGTACATTTAGCAAAGTCCAGCAGGCATCTGTCTGGAGCTTCTTGTAACTTAAAATGCGTATCATTGATGCAGATTTTAAGATCTTGGTATTTCATAATGTTACTAGTACTACGGATATTTACAAATATTTTTATAGTGTAGCCATTTGCTTTTTGGGTGGGTGTATTACAACAGGAAGGAGTAGAGTTAGGTTTCTTACATGAACCAAAGTTCTCTCTTTCATATATATTTGATTTTTTTTTTTTAAAGATAAAGATGGGGGGCGACTAGGTGGCACAGCGGTTAAGTGTCTACCTTCGGCTCAGGGCGTGATCCCGGCGTTATGGGATCGAGCCCCACATCAGGCTCCTCCGCTATGAGCCTGCTTCTTCCTCTCCCACTCCCCCTGCTTGTGTTCCCTCTCTCGCTGGCTGTCTCTATCTTTGTCAAATAAATAAATAAAATCTTTAAAAAAATTACAAAATCATTTAAAAAAATAAAATATAAAGATGTGCGCTTTTTAAAATTACCTTCATTTACAAGACACATAAAGAAATTATGGGCTGTGAAGAGAAGACTCTCAAAGGACAGATTTAGAGATTATAATAACAGGGTATGTAATCAAGGTTATTTAGTTTAAAAAGAGATTGCAGAGGATAACTTAATTGCTTTGCAAGTATAAGGAAAGTTTATAAGAAGGTGTTGAAAAGCAAGATAAATATTTTTTCCATTAATTACATGGTACACTATAGTTATTGGTACTTAGAAATTAGTTACATTTTCAGTTTTAGTGAGGCGGAAGGCATTACTTCTCTTTTGAACTGATCTGTTGTTTTTAAAAATATAAAAGTTAGAACTTACTTGCTGGGGCTTGAAGGACTGGGAAAAGAGTCCATGTGCAGTAAGCAGAGTTGGGTCACTATTTACTGAGTAAAATTACTCAGAGGCCATATATTTATTTAATTAGGACAAGAGGTAAAGAGAGCGGCTTGGGGTAACATGAGCTTGTAGGTTAGCCGAGTTGCTCTCAGTTACTTAAATTAAACTATCATATCTGCTCCTAATTACTTAGTAGGTTTAAATGCAGCAGAAAATGAAACATAAGCTGATACTACACTAAGAATGCACAGACTTAAACTTTAATTTGTGAATAGCAGAATCCCATTTCAGCACATTTCTAAGGCTCTAGAAAGCATTTTGAGAATTTTGATGTCTATGCTAGAGCTTGAAAACATGTGCTAGGACCTGAAAATGTTTTATTGTTACATGTTTCATTGTAAGGCACTTTGTCATAAGGTGACTGTTTGCAAGGTAAATTCTGTTATGAATTCCAAATATTGGCATTTGCTTTTTCTCATAATTAATTCATCTCTCTAATGTTTTGTCCAATGTTTGCACCCTTTAAAAATATATTCCAAAAATTTTTTTGCACTTGTCCTGATCTCTCTCCTGCTTAACCCTATGTTCTGTTGATAGGTATCTTCATTTAATTTTTTTCTTTAGTTTCTACTATAATCATACCTTAAATTTTTCAGATATTTATATCACTGAACTATATGTTCAAGTATATATTTATATTTATATATTTTATTTTAGTGGAACCCTGTTAGGTTGAATATAATGTCTTCCACTCGTGTTGTTAACCCTTTTGTTGATCCCAAATGCTGTTTCGTATTGAAAAGAACACGTTGGTGATGTTACTGACCTTCCTTAAAAGACACATTTGTTCTTTGTTAGGTGTGTGTCTTACAAATATGTACGGATTAAAATCAGTTCTGTTTACGCTGAATCTTGATGCTTCCTGAGTCTAGATAGATGCGTGCTTTTCCCCCCCGCTTGGCTCAGATCTTTGCACAAATCCTTCCTTATTAGAGAGGACCCCTTGGCCACCACAGCTCCAGTATCATTCCAGTTTTAGTTATACTATCACTTTGACTATTGTCAACCACTTTGCCTCATTTCCTTTGTAGCATTTGTTTCCACCTGATACTTTATATACATGTTGGTTGTTTATATTTTGTATCCCTTGTACTCTCACCTCCCCTCTGATGGATGGTTTCATTTTTCTTTTTTTGAGTTATAGAGACACTGTTTAGTAGAAATGTTACCATATATACAAAAATTCAAGACCCATAGTGGGGCTTCTTCAATTGAGTATTTCTTTGTTAGTCGTAATAGTGCTGGGAGAGGGGAAGTGCTACGTAGTTGTCAGAATTTTGTAAAAATTTCAATCAGTGATCAGATATTTTTGTGTTCTTAAATGACAAGAGTCATCCTCGCTTATTTATCTGCAAATAAATTATAGATGTATATTATCATTCTCACTGAGTTCTTCAGGCAAATCCAGCTAAACTCACAAGTGATCTTTTNATCAGATATTTTTGTGTTCTTAAATGACAAGAGTCATCCTCGCTTATTTATCTGCAAATAAATTATAGATGTTTATTATCATTCTCACTGAGTTCTTCAGGCAAATCCAGCTAAACTCACAAGTGATCTTCAACTAGGGAAGACAGTCCAGGTAATCAGCTTCAGGTGCCATAAAAACATTGAACATATTGGTCAGCATTGCATCATAATTTTGGTAAATAGGAAAAGATCAAAGAGTATATGATCATTTCACCATTTCATTAAAGTTTCATCCTTGGGAACTGGCATTCAAATTTCCACAGGGCTATGAAAAGAACTTGCGATAGAAATCATACTGATATGTTTATTACATCTTAAGAATCCTGTAGGAACGCCTGGGTGGCTCAGTTGGGTAAGTGTCCAATTCTTGATTTTGGCTCAAGTCATGATCTCAGGGTCGTGAAACGGAGCCCTGCGTTGGGCTCTGCACTGGGTATGGAGGCTGCTTAAGAGTATCTCTCTGCCTCCTCCCCCAATAAATAAATAAAAATTTACAAATCCTCTTAAAAAGAAGAATGATGGAGAACACCTGCCCATATTTCTAGTTGGGCAGGTATTGTGGCATCAGGATTACACAGTGGTTGACAAAACGATGGTTGAGAAAGAAAATGTAGATATCAAGTAGAGATGAGCAAGGAAGCTTAGTACAAATTACTTTTGAAGCAAAAAGAATAGCATACTCTCTCAATTGTTTGAAACTCTAAGTGCATATAATTAGGTTTAAAATTTTTCTGTATCAAAATATAAATAGAATATATTAAAATGATAATTAGGCTTATTCAGAAATTTACTCAACATTTCAGCAAAAGTTAACAGACAGAATTTTGGGCATGTCATGATTCAAGTTAATTGAAATATTTGTTTAGGGGTGAGTGGGTGGCTCAGTTGGTTAAGTGTCTGACACTTGATTTCAGCTCAGGTCATGATCTTAGGGTTGAGAGATCAAGCCCCACCTCAGGCTCCTGGCTTGGCATGGAGCCTGCTTAAGAGTCTCTCCCTTGTCCCTTACACCCCCTCCCATACAAGTGCTTACTTTCTCTCAAAAAGAAAGAAAGGAAGAAAGGAAGAAAAAGAAAAGAAAAGAAAAAGAAAATTGCTTGAAATATTTGTTTAAAAGTAAAAATGCCAAAAGTTTTGATGGGCAATAGCTTATAATTACAGGCAAACAAATTTTGTCTTAATAATGTTGTCATTACCTTCACTTTTATTGATGTGACTTTCTTTTGACATTCACAGAATTCATTATTTCTTTTTTTATGTTATTCCTTTGATAGTTGAAACTATAAGATTTAAATTTTAAGATTTTAGAATTTGAGGGCCTTTCTTGTTGATCTAGTAAAGCTCCCCCCCCTTTTTTTTCCAGAAAGGAGGAAACTGAAACTCAGAGGACATAATTGAATCAGCTGTGGCCATTGAAGCTTATTAGAGGCAGGGCTTGGGCTAGACCTGACTTTCCTAAATTGGATTAAAAAGTGGAAAATTCTTTTTCAATTTTTTCATACAGTAGGTCACAGAAAACATAAACCAGCAGCCAATGTTGGGGGACAGCAAGATCAATTTGCAAGGAAGAGTTTTCAAGTCCCAGAGTGCTCCTAACAAATTTATGGTGTCTCTAATGGTGCGAGGGTGATCACCCCTTCTGGTTTTCCCTGGACAGGGATTCATAATAGAAATTGGAATCCTATTCACAGTGTTTGCAAAACATCATGAATAACTTAGCATTAGTTTTAATAATATATTTAGAATTTGCATTTGAGAAAAGAGAAAAGAATATGAGATTCATGTAGCAGAGTTGAAATGGAGATATAATAATACATGTGGAATTAATAACTCTTCTTGAAATGAACAGATGACTCATGAAGATGTCAGTTTGCCCAAAATTTATTGGTAAATGTTAATTTTAATTAGACAAAAGAATAGTTTCAAAGTTCAACAGAAAGACCATGTTGAAGAAGCAGCATGACAAGGTCTGGCAGCTTATACTTTTGGTATAAATTGAAAATGATGAGACACCATAGAGAAGAGTGTGTCAGGCATTTGGGTTTGAAGCAGAGCCCTGACTCTTGGTCTCTGTGTGACTCTGGGCCCTTTGCTTAACACTCTTCAGTCTCATTTCCTCACATGCATCATGGAAACTATTAAAACTAAAATCAGTGCTCACTTCGGCAGCAAATATACTAAAAATGGAACAATACAGAGAAGACTAGCATGATCCCTATGCAAAAATGACATGCAAATTCGTGAAGAATTCCATATTTTTAAATCTTAAACAAAAAAAACCCCAAAACCATAAGCGTGGTGAAGATTAAATGAATTACTGCATGGTAAGTACTTAGCCTGGTACAGCTGTGTTCCTCCATATAAGTTAGCTGATATTTGTGTTATTAATATTAAAAGTAAGAAGTTGGTAAAGCAATGGAAATAGTAAAGGAATAAAAAAAAAGTTCTGGAAATGTATCCCAAACCTTAACTCCTTATAAAGAATGGATCACGAACCAGTAATTACTCAATAAAGGAGAAAATTGGCTACTGGTAAAAAAACTGCTTGATGTAATTGTCCCCTCATACTGTTGGGGGAAATCAGTTTCATCATGACTAAATGCTACAGTGTAAAATAAACAAAACCATCAACTATCAGTAGAGACTATAGATGAAATTTATCTGATTAATGAATAATTTTGTAGGCATAGTATTTCAAGAAATCATAAAGAATAGGTTTAAAAGTTATAATTAGAAAGTAAGCAACCAATTAGAAAAATAAGACTTAGAATTCACAAGATTATATGAAAATTAATATATGAGAAAAAGTTTTACATTGTTAGCCATCAAGGAAATTCAAGGAATTAAAATATTGAAATAATCTTTTTATTTAGAATTTACCAAATAAAAATGATAAGTATTCATGCAAGTGGAGTGGGATTGTTACGTATAGAGTATAAATTGGCACAGAATTTCTGTAAGTTAAATTGGCTGTAAGTTAAAGAACCTTAAAATCACTCTTAACTGGGAGTGTAATGTACGTATGTGTATGGATAAATGTTATCACCTCTTTCTCTGAGGTTTCAGATAACTCTCTTGTTTCCTTATAGTATTTCTAGTTTCCAAATTTCATAAAAAAATAGGAAAATCAAAATAAACAAAGTATTTTTAATAGGGATAAAACCTAACCAAGATTTTGAAGATCACACCCTCTGTTCACTTTGCTTTTATTTTCCTGAACTGCCCTCTGGTGTCTAATATGTGGATAGCTTCTGATAACAGAATTGTAACGGCCTGATATACAAAATTGTATTGTTTATTTATTTTAGGTGATTCATTTAAAGTAATAATTTTGTGTAATATAAGTTTGTTACATTAATTATTACAATTATGTAAATAAGTTCACTTGTATTTTGTAATTTAAAAAAATACCCGTGTTTCAAAGCCAGCTAATCTGAATTTGAGTGTTTTTTGCTGGTTATATACACAGTTTGAGCCTACCCTTTTGCTTTACTTGCAAAAAAGAGAAAAATCATTAAGAAAAGTTCTAAGGAGTAATTTAGATACTAAACAATTTTTCAGAAACCAAGAAATTATAAATTATCCTTTTTTTCTCATTAAAGAATGTTTTATAATTAAGCAGTGTACAAAGTTTCCTAAACAAAGTGTGTCTTCGTAAGAGATTAGACCACTTGGATTAGGGGAAAGGGTAAAAATTAAAGGTGAGTTGAATGGTCAGAAATTAAATGGGCCACTTCTATTTCTCTGCAGTTCCAAGTGGAATACTATTACCTTTGGGTTTCTTTTATTTTTAATTCTTAATGTTTCTAGAGGAAAACTACTTGAGCCCACTGACGATTTCAAAGGTAGACTTGGGGGGCACCTGGGTGGCTCAGTCGTTAAGCATCTGCCTTCGGCTCAGGGCGTGATCCCGGCGTTCTGGGATCGAGCCCCACATCAGGCTCCTCTGCTATGAGCCTGCTTCTTCCTCTCCCACTCCCCCTGCTTGGGTTCCCTCCCTCACTGACTGTCTCTCTCTGTGTCAAATAAATAAATAAAATCTTTAAAAACAAAACAAAAAAAACAAAGGTAGACTTGGTGCCCCGTGAAAATGTGTTACGACATCCAGTGAGGGCGCCATTCCTACACAAGGTTGCTCTCTAGGAACTTGATGCTTCTGTGACTTCCAGTGTGCATCAAGGCAGTGCCAACATTTCATTTTTATCCAAGGTGAATTGAATGAGCAGCGGAGTTCTCTGTCTCCGAAACATTTTGTGAAGTGATTTCTTACTATGCAGAGCACCTGAGAACAAAAATACTGTCTTTATAAAACTAAGAGTTTAAATTACTTCTTTTGAGAGGTTAACAATGTATTTTGGAACCAAAAGTTATCTTTTACTATGGTGTGTGTACTTGACTCTGATATATAATAGGAAGGTTCTTTGAAAGTATTGAAATTTACTTTTCATGGTTATTTCAGACGCTGTTTCAAACATTAAGTTAACGTTTGAAGGGTACTTGTATTGTCCTGTTAGTGAACTTTAAAGCTCACTAAAGCTGAAATCATTTATCAGAATCTTTCTAACTAATCTAGTAATGTGTTCTGATTTGAGCATATTAATGTTTTTACTAAAATAATTTTTTAAATTATAGATTTAACGTCTACTATGTGCCAGACTCTTTAATAGGTGTCTTACATACATCTTCGTTTGGGTATTTTAATAGTGTCTATTTGGACAGAATATTTACATGTATGAATATATAAACTTAATATAAAGCTAAAATATTTCTACAATTATGAATCTGTAGCTTGATTTTGATCAACATTTCACACTGTCTTCTAATGAAACTCCATAGATAAATTTGTTATATATTTATAGTATACTATTATATACTCAGTACTGAGGTTGCACTGGTGGAATGGCTATTTTCTTTGACTATGTGGGCTTCTAATCCAGTGGAAGACTCTATCAAGATATCATACAAAGAAGTAGGAAATTTTAATGAAGCTGTGTTCTGTAAAAGATACATCTAGGCCTAGGAGAGCTTATAATGGGGTGGTTTGATCTAGTCAAGGAAAGACTTTTATAAGGAAAGACTGTTGAGGAAGAGAAAGGGAGGTGTTGTAGGCAGAAGAGCAGAGTATGTGGAAGGAGGAAATGAAAGAATGGTCGTTTGCTGGAGTAGGGATACAAAGCTCCACATGCTTGAAACTGCAGAGGCTCACCTTAACCTACCCATCTTCCTGTCTCAGCATGCTAGCAGGGATTTTCTTAACAGTTCTTATAAGAGACCTACTTGGTTGAATTTTCTGGGATTGGGAAAGGAATCAGTGTGGTATTAGTTTGGATTTCTGACTCTAGGTTTAGTTAAATAATACATTTTTTTAAAAAAGCATTTTCTTGATAGGTGATAAAACAGGGCTCCTTAAATCTATTTTCACTCACAATATATTATTTCAAAGCTTTGTAATACTATATCATTAAACTTTTGCCCTAAGGTTTTTAATATGTAAGCAATTTATGCATTAAATATGTGGTTTATAAATTAAAATTTAAGCACATGTTACCAAAGACTGCAATTTCAGCTTGTGAAAATAAACCGGTTCTTTTTGTCTATTCTAAAAGCAGATGAGTATAAGGTGTCTGTGAAATACACACTTACCTAATTTCAAACTTTTAAAATTTCTCATCCCTTTCCTAGGAGAATATTTGCTATGGGGACTTATACTTTGTAAGCTCTTCCTTCCCCTGCATTATTTATGAGTTTTATTATGAGTATAATCGTAGTATTTCTGTTACACACCACTGAATTTGTATATAATGAATTGAATTTACATTTAATCAGTTTGTGTTAAAGTGACTTAATGAGATGCTTCATTTTTGTGTTAAAAGCAGGTCAAGGCCAACCGAAAGACTCAGGGCAATACATTATTTAGTGCTCATTTTCTGCATAACTTGTAATTTTATCATGATTCACGGTTTAACTAAATCAGTTAATAACATTCCCTCTAACCATTTCTAATAATTCTCTAAGGTCAGACATTTTACTGTTGATTCATTGGCCAACTTTTTTTTTTTTTAACTTTCTAACATGGGAATTCTCACGTTCTTTTATTTTCAAAATGGAATGTGCAGAATAAGATCTTGTTAGATGATCAAAGAATGAAATAAAAGAGGCAGTGGAATTTAGAACTGAAGATCCTAAGTTTCCAACATTTGAATTTATAGAAAATAGCAAAGAAATCTATTGGAGCTTTTTACTTCCATATATGACGTACCTGAAAGTAGTGTTCAAAGTGAAAATGAGAAAGAACTCAAATTATTTATCTGTGCAGGACTTTTTCCTTTTTGTTTTATCTCCACTTTCTCCAAACCTTCCGTCTCCTCCCTTTATCTTGATTGTGGCTTTTGTCCCAGGGAACAGCAAGGCAGACAGTCAAGGTCACCTTTTCAACCCCAAGTCCACGTGTACACCCAGCAGCCTCTGTTCTCGGCTCCCGCTCTTCTTCCCTAGAGCAATGAAGTCCATACCCATTCAAGAGTCACGCCACGCGCCGTCTGTCCTTCTCCCACTTATATTTCACCTCTTTTCTCTTTCCTGTACCTTTTCTTTCCTTCAGTCTTCAATATCAGTCCTCTCTGGATCTAATGACCCTGCACTTTCAGGCAGCTTTTACTTGACCCCAAGTTCACCTTTACAGGTATCCCCCCCCCGCTTTTTCTTCTTTGTTTGCCAGCCTTGGCACTTTGCAGATGTGCCTGTCTGCATAGGCCACCAATTCCGATGTGCCTCCCGGACATTCCATGGGCTCTGCCCCGCTGCTGACCGTATAACATGGATGACTTCCATGGGCACTTTGAATTTTGCATCTTTGTCTCTGAACTGCACTGTCTTCCTCTCTGAGACATTTTTTCTCTCCCTCTCATCATCCCAAACAGCCCAGTCTCCTGATTTCCTTCCTGCCTCCATGGGAGCTTATGTCTACTAAATTTTCTTAGGGACTCCTTTGACTACCTTCCTTTTATTTATATGATTTTACACTAAATTTCTATGTTGAAGCCTTTATTTTTTTTTAATCTTTAGCCAAGACTTCTTTTGAGCCTCATGCTTTAAAGATTTTATTTATTTGACAGAGAGCGAGCACAAGCGGGGGAGTGGGAGAGGGAGAAGCAGGCTCCCCGATGAGCAGGGAGCCCGATGCAGGGTTCGATCCCAGGACCCTGGGATCATGACCTGAGCCGAAGGCAGATGCTTAACTGACTGAGCCACGCAGGCACCCTAGCCTCATGCTTTAACTGTTTTGATTGCCTGACTTCATCATTTGCATGTCTCACTTATATTGAAAACTCACCGTCACTTGAACTTTGTGCTTCTCGTGCCTCTTCTTCAAATACCCCCGAACCCATCACTCCTGTAGTCCTCCGGCCATCCTGACGCCCGTGTCAGACCCCTGCATGGCATTCCTGATACTAGGCTCTTACTCAGCAGCATTCTCCTTCCACCACCACACGCTGTGGATTCTTCCTCCAAAATCAATGTACAACCCCTCCTTTTCTGACCATCTCCACAAATACCAAAGCTACTTATTATGTTGAGCTAGATTACTGTAATAGCCTTCTAATTATTTTCTCTTCTTCGAATTTCGCTCACCTTAAATCCATTTCCCAAATAGCAGCTTGCGTGATCTTAAATTTTTACATTAGATTTTGTATGTGGCTTAAAATCTTTCTGTGACTTTCCATTTGACAGAAATTCGAAGCCCAGTTCTTCAGCATTTCTGTTAGACCCTGCATGATCTGGCCCCGCCTCCCTCCCTGAACATATTTTCTGTCATTGTCCTCACTCATGTGTGACTGAGCTAAACTCTCCTTCTTTACATATCCCTAAAAGGCTTCCCTTTTGTTGTTCTGTTTGTCTGGAATGTTCTTTCCCCATAGTCTTCAATGAAATATTTCTCTGGAATCACAGAAAATGGATTTCTCAAGTGAATTTCCCCCCAACTGCTCATGGTCCAAACTGGAACCCACTTGTGATATCGTCTCCTGGGGAATTATGCTCTATTGCTTTACAGAACCAAGCATAATGTATTGTAATATGTTAAGAGGCACTCCAAGAATAGTTAAAATCCCACACTCTCGTGTCACAGTGCTAGTCTGATCCTGACTCTTATTTGCTGCGTGAGTACGGGCAAGTTCTTAAATCCCTCAGTGCCTATGTTTCTTTGTGAATAGTAATAATACGTATCTTGTAGACATTTGCAAAGAGGAAGTGATTAATATTTGTAGAGTAAATGCAACACATACTAGGCACCATACATGGGCTTATGTACGTACGTATGTATATGTTTATGCATAATTTACTTAATGCCTGAAGACACAAATATCACGTGCCATAATTCTTGACCTATAACAGGCTGATAGTAAATGTTTGCTTATTGAATTGATGAAATGTGCAGTGCACCTTATAATTAAGCTTCATCGATTTTCAGAGAAAAAAAGAATGTTATATTTGTAAGAATATGTGATCAGTTATAAAATTTATATTTCGGTTTGTGATCCACCTATTAAAATTGTTGAATTATACGTTTTTGAGAAAATCTCCGACATTTCATCTGGCCAGACCCCACCTTCTAGCAGGCATGATTTTATTATCATCCTCATTTTGCAGATGTGACACTCAGCCCCGAGAGCGTAAGGGGCTCATACAAGTAGCAGAATTAATAAATGATGGGATGTTTCCACTTATCTCAGTGTCGATCTCACTGTGGAGCTCATTGTTGTTAGCTTTTTTGGAAATACCCAGTGAACTACGTGAATACTTTTTATAGGGTTGGTGATATTACTTCGGTGATGATTCTTCAATTTTCACGTTGGGACAGGCATCAGAGTTGACCTTTTGTCCTCCTGCAGCCTCGTTCAGGGCTTCTTCATTTACAGCAATCCCTGTCTGCAGGGATCTGCTAGCCCTTGGCCTCGCCTCCAACACTCACCTGCCTTCTGTATATAAGCTCTCAAGCGAACAGTTCTAAAAGGCCACCTGTTGTTCCTGAGTCTTTCATATTACTTTCCTGCGTTAACCCTGGTAGAAAGATTGTACTGTTACATTTCAAGATTACTAAAACTCTGTTCCTGTCATTTGACTTTACTGCTTTTCCACCTAGCACCACCTTCCTTATGAGAGGCAAGCAAGTGGTTAGTTTGTCCTTGAACCCACCCAGGTGTCACTGTATCATTTCTGGATTCTGAATACATTTCATTGTTTGTTGGCTTTTTTTTTTTTTGTCCTTTAAATGCTCAGAAAATTTGAGAGCTGAAAGGGACCTTACATAATTCAAATCCCAAATTTATAATCAGAGGAACTAAGCTTCAGGAAGGTGAGTGACAGGCTTAGGGTTACAGTAGGAGTTGGGGGCTGAGATGAAAATTGCTGTTTGATCCTTAGTGTACTTTTGTTACCAGTTTACTCACTTTATGCAAGAGGAAGCCACGCAACAGGACGGGGATGTACAAACCACAAATTCAAATAAAATGCTGTGATTGGTTTTCATGTTCATTTATATATTTTTTTATCTTTCACAGTTTAACAGCAATGCCCAGGATGTGAGCTGTTTTCAGCACCTTGTCCAAGCCAATGTGAGAAATAAGAAAGTGCTGAAAGATGCGGTGAATAATATCACAGCAAAAGGAATCACTGACTATAAGAAAGGCTTCAGTTTTGCTTTTGAACAACTCCTTAATGTAAGTATCTGTACACTCCCTCTTCTCTTTTATTACTGAATCACAGCATACGAATTTCAATATGCTAGTACTTACTACTATGAGTAACTATGAGTTACGTAACAGTGCTGTTTCTCATTTAATTTAAAAGCAGATGTGTCCAGGCAGTAGAAATCTTTGAACTACTTTTATTTTTAAATCCAAAATTCAAAAGACATACAAAGTGTAGACATTCTTTTTCTTTTAGATCTTTTCTTCCATCATCTTTTAAAACTCTGTTTAAGAAGCACAGTTATAAGATAATTATTTAATTTTATACAAGCACTTCCAACTTAGTTGGCGTATGTAGAATATCATTTACTTTTTATTTCAGTCACTACTGTATTTATCTGGAAACTGGCGTTTTCCATCATCCAATGCTTGGTGGAAATATTTTAGTTTTAAACATTTACTTGGTTCTTGAAGTTGTTTGTTAATGTACAGAAAGGTCCAAATGGGGGCTCCTGGGTGGCGCAATCATTAAGCGTCTGCCTTTGGCTCAGGGTGTGATCCCAGCATTCTGGGGTCGAGCCCTGCATCGGGCTCCTTCACTGGTAGCATGCTTCTTCCTCTCCCGCTCCCCTTGCTTGTGTTCCCTCTCTCGCTGGCCGTCTCTGTCTGTGTCAAATAAATAAATAAAATCTTTAAAAAAAAAAAAAGAAAAAGAAAGGTCCAAATGACAGACGTGAAGGGGAGGAGGGAATAAAATGCCAAAGCAGGAGCTCCTTGCTCAGTGAGGATCTCCCCCAAAAAATCACCCACCATTGTCTCCATTTAGACTGTCACACTCCAGCACACCTACTGTCTGCCCCATATTATAGCATATGTCTCACACTTCAGATTAGTGTTTTCATATGGCTGTGTTGTCTCTTTCACTTTGAACTATTCAAGTTTTTGATCTCTCACAAAGCAATATTATCACAGTGGTTGAGAGTGTGGACCTAACTTTTCTTTCCCTCGATTTCCTCCCTTACACCATGGCACATCCCTCAGAGGGTTGTGGATAGGATTGTCCACAGAACCTAACACATAGCAAACCTCATGTGAGTGTGGGTTGTTGACGTGGTATTGGAGTCATGATCATTATGACTGTAGTTCCTGACTAGCACGTGTCTGGTAGAGGGTCAGCTCATAATTCATACCATATTTGCTGAGTCATTGAATAAGTCCTTACATGTAGTCTTATCTGCAAATCTGACTTTGTTGTTCCCTAAGTAAAGCTTTTAAAACAAGTTTCAAGATGTCTGATTGGTTGCTTCATCCATTTGTTCATTCAGCCAATATGTATTGCGTGCCTCACAATTTCCTGTCATGTTACTAGTGCTAGAATAGCAGAGGTAAGCAAGACTGTCTGATGTCAAGAATGTCCAGCATGGTATGGTAAATTATCATTCCTAGTACAGTATGTTAGTGCTGTTATGGGGCATTCGGAGTCTGTTTACTTGAGTGGCACGAAAGAGGGGTTCGACTTACCCAAAGGTGGTCGGGAAAGTGGACATTTCCTTGGAAACAGGATTTTGAAGAATGAGTAGAATTTAGGCAGGTAGATGAGAGGAGGAAAATCATGTCAGATAAAAAGAACAACGTGGACAAAGTCGCAGACATAGGAGACATTGTGGCACATTGAAACAATAGCAGGTGCTTTGGTGTGGCTGGGACATGGCAGTGCAGGGGCTGTGAGGGAAATAGAAAGGCCATGAGGTATCAGTTAATGAGGTGTTTAGGAGCAAATGAAAAGTTGATAATATGAGAATGACATGGTCTACCGAGTGTACAAAGTTAAGCTGTTATATAAGTCCTGGTGTTGGAGTCGAAGCAAAGAAACGTTAAGGAGAGTGAAATGGTAGCTAGTGGGATGGTTTCTGGACTCAAATATTTGGTGGCTGGTGACACAGGAATCTAGAGAGAGGGACTGTGAGGGTAGAAAAAGCTCAGTTTCAGATCTGTGGAGTTTGAGGTGGCGATATTTATTAGGTAGCGTTCTATAATCAAGTAAGGAGACAGGAAAGCAAAACAGTTCAGCATCGCAGTTTCCAGGGGATTCCCTTTGGTAGAATGCATTTGTTTATTAAAGGATGTATGTTGGTTAATAGCAGGATGAGAACTCAGAACTTTCAGATTCAGATGTAATGGACTATGAGATGAAAATGTATTCTTTTTGCAGTAAAGAAATAGAAGTCTGTGATTTTTTTATAGAACTTCTTTTTCTTTTGAGTCAATCAGGTTTTTCTAGATGGTGGCATTTTAATTACTCTTCTCGGTGTTGTTGATTTGCATCACTTCATGACATCACCTCATATTCCGGTTTCAGTTGTGAAATGATAAGGGGTCTCAAGCCTTGTGTACTATTTCCAAGGCTGTCTCATTAGAGAGGCCACATTAACTCCCAGATTCACTACGAGTTGCTGATTAAGTATAATTTAACTCCTCTTGGCCTCTCACAGTGCCTCTACCACAATTGTAAATGATTTTTAATATGTTCTCTCTGAAGTAAGTCTCATATGTTATGCTTTCTGCATGTCCCTTATGTAGTGCAGCTCTTCATTTTAAAATCATTCCCCCAGGGGTGCCTGGGTGGCTCAGGAGGTTAAGTAGCTGACTTATGATTCTCAGAGTTGTGGGATCGAGCCCCAGGTCAGGCAATGTGCTTGACTCAGAGTCTGCTTGTCCCTTTCCCTCTGCTCCTCTCCCTGCTCGCATGCTTGCTCTCTCACTCTCTCTCTCTCTCTCAAACAAGTAAGTAAATCTTTAAAAAAATAATAAAATAATTTTCCCAGTGTCATTCCTTACCTTATTCAAAGCTGATGCAAATTTTACCTATTTCAGTCTTCTTACCTTTTTACCTACTTCCAGTCTTCTTACCGCACAGTGTCATTCTCTGGTTTTTGTTTGTCCTTGTAAGGTTTATCATGAAGATCCTTGAAACAAGTCTCAAATAGAATTAAATCTACCATTTATCCCACAGTACACCTTAAACTGAGATTTGAATTAGTCCTCAGGTAGCATTCCATAAAATATTACAAGTATAGCAAGATGCATTTTTCAAAAAAAGCAATTTATTAAGTACATAAGTACATAAATGATAGATGCTGTGCTATGTACTGGCCGCAAAGTGATACAAGGAAACACAGGGATATACATACTGTAAATTGTTATGAAATAACATATTAAAGTAAATTACCAACTCTACTAATTGTCATTTTATTGAAATAGTCAAGTTCTTTCCTTTACTGAATTTGTTACAAACCAGTAACATAATTGCTACGATTGTGTGATTCTTCAGATAACTGCAAATCCTCTGACTAGTTTCTGACTTTGCTCTACCACACAGTTACTAAGGAGGCTACTCCTGGGAAAAGTCATGTTGAAAACAAAACATTTCTTTATTCCCCCTTTTGTGTATGTCCTAACATCTCTCTCTCTCAGGAAACATTATTATTTAATTACACAAATGATCAGCAAGACCCAGTGTGCTTACTTAACTGGTTCTTGTGTTCATTAATAATAATGCCCCCACTACTTCCAAAAATGAAACCAAGTCCTTATGTAAAATCTTTACTTAATCACTTTTCTGTAACAGCCCTTTAGGTATGTATTATATAGGCAGATAAAAATATCATCAAATTAATTTTAGTTAAGGTATTTCCATGTCTTTCATATAAATATTTTGATGATAAAATAGGTAGCTTTCTATATAGTCAAATTTTCAGATGGCTTTCCTCAAAGATAAGAACTATGCTTGAATGTGACGGATTGTATTAGTCAACACTTGCATTTTCACAATACTTGGTGAACAGCTTTAACTGCCAGTGTTCTAATGGCCTAGTCAATGGGGTGAGATTATATGAAACAGGATCTTTTCATCCTTAGAGCGTAATATTGTCTTGATTAACTTTTACAATGGGAAATGGGATATATCTGCTTTGAAAAGTAAGTACAGACTTTGCATAAGCCTAAACACTACCTGAGAATTAATGATTTTTTTCAAAAATAGTAGTCATTTAAAGGCTGGGCTGGTGCTGTCCAACATGGTAACCACAATCCAATGTGGCTGTTGAGACTTGAAATGTTGCCTGGTTTGAATTGAAACGTGTTGTAAATATAAAATACACACCAGGATTTGAAGAGCTACTATGAAAAAAAAATGTGTACTAGCTCAGTAATTTCTATATGGATTTCATATTGAATTGACAATATTTTGGATGACTGGGTTAAAGAAAATATGTTAGTAGAATTAATTTCAGAGATTTCTTCATACTTTCATTAGTGTGGCCATTAGAAAGTTAAACTTAAAAATTTGACTTGCATTATACCTCCATTAAATAGTACTGAGCTGGAGACTTGACATTTTCAAAGAAGCTAAGCATTCATAAATTAGTGTAATCCTGTATTAAAATCAACACTTTAGCAAACACATTTCGCAACAGTAGAAGCTTGAATTTGTAATTTCAGTCCTCAAATAAGTCCAGCTTTCTAAAGTAGTTTTTCATTTTAGTGACCCTTTGTTACTAATCCATTGTTCTCCTGTGTCTGACTCTTTGGAGACCTTAAAGTTTTAAGAGAGGATTTGCCATTGGAATTGAGTCTTTCAGAATTAGAGTATGCATGGCGGGTTGAGAGAGGATAACAGGATATTCTGTGATTAGCATTTACAAAAATATAAGAACATCGGGTGTTAGGGATCAACCAGGAGTGTATAATTTTGGAGAGAGAAAGTGAATAAAGTAGGATGAAGAAGGAGGAAAGGGAGCAAAAATATTTGTAAATGTATTAAAAATATATGTGGAAGGGTATGCATATTTTTCATACTATTTATTTGTTTCTAGTACAAATTATAGGGGCATAAAATTGACATAATAACCATTAATTTAAAATCCATTTATTAATCAACCACTGAAACGTTATTATATGCTAGGCTCTTGACGATCAAAAAAGACAAAACTTTATGCCGTTATGGCCACTTAAATCCAATCAGGGGAAGCCAGCGATAAATAAATAGATATTTTGTACATAAAAGAATGTAAAATGCTATGAAGCAAAATACGACCTGGGAGAGAGATGGCAATGTAAAACACAGTTTTCAGTAGTGTCCTCACTGATAGGTGACATTTGATCAAAGACCCAAGGCAAGTGAGACCTATGAATGTCTGGGGGATGGGAGGAGGCCCTTGTAGAGATGGGCCTGGCCTGATCTCAGAAGTGGTTCTTTAGAATATACCTACTGAACAGATCTTTCCCCCACTACCTTCAACCTGTTCATGCTCTTTACATATTGTTTTATATTCCTTACCTTTTATTGTGAATGATGTACATTTTTTTTTGTTTTCTTTACAGTATAATGTTTCTAGAGCCAACTGCAATAAGATTATCATGTTGTTCACGGATGGAGGAGAAGAGAGAGCCCAGGAGATATTTGCCAAATACAACAAAGACAAAAAAGTGAGTGCAATTTTAAATACTTTAATCTTAATATCAATGTAGATGGTTTTTAAAGAGACTGTCAGGGAGGGGCACTAGGAGGGGATATTCATGTGCTGATTATAAAGTCATACAGATCATGGATTATAAACCATTGGCTAAATTACAGGATTATTAAGTATATAATATTTTAATGTGATCCATAACTACCTTATGTCTAATTTATTGATAAAATAATTTGAACCTGTAGAATCCTATTTGATTCTTATATATAAATTTTATATGAGAAAATGTTATAGGAAGAGAATAACCAGAAGAGAATGGAAAAATAGGAACAGTTTGAGGTTTTCTAGCATAAATTTATGATCATTTAATTATTAAAGATTATAGTAATACTAAAACTTCCTACAGATGCCTAAAAATTATCTTCACAGACATTATTCTGTTGATTTACAAATAAAGCATTTGTAAGAGCAAAAACTGCATCCTCATTTGAAAACCTTTTTATTTATTTTTTTCTACCTTAAAAGTAAAACAACCAGTTATTTTACCAGCAAAATGGGTTTATTCAGGAATAGCAGAAGAATTCCAACTCAGGACCTGTGAACCCTGGCAAGCCATAGGCAAGGGCCCTTATCAAAGGAAAGGAACACTACTCTATAGAACCAAAAAAAAAAAAAAAAGGAAATTGGCGAGGGGCTGCTTTGAGCAAAAGTCCTTTGGAGGAAAGCCAGAGTTCAAGGTGGTGATGGTTTCTCATTGGCTGAGTTGAGCTATTTTGTTATTGGCTGAGCTTGTTGCTGGGCCAGGAGAAACTCTTTCTTGTGCTGAAGTAATAAAATAGGCATCTTCTGTTGCAAATGCAAAGTACCTCTTCTTTTTGGGGTCTGCAACTGATGAGGGGTGGTAGGGCCTGATGGCTCCCCCTGTCCCTTCTGGCTCCCAAAACCATTTTAATTGACGTTTCCTTTATTCACTTGTACACTTTGAAGAACATTTTTTAGACAAATTCTTTTGTGATGTATGGTATTTAAAAAGTGTTCTATTTCAGTATGCAATGAAGAGAATGTGAAGACAAGTATTTTGAGGTTGGAATGTATTTGTTTCAGTGATTGTTTAGCTGCAGAGGAAAGTGTTGTAGGGAGACCTGACTATTTTGAATGTTCATCCATGTAGCAAAACCTGCTGATACTGTGGAGAATGTTAACTGTGACTATTTCTCTAGCAATCCTACCATCAGCTTATTTCATCTTTCTTACTGGGTCTTTGCATTTGATAAGAGAATGATCCTCAGCTTGTTTTTTTTAAATGTTAAGGTTCCATTAAAATATAATGATATAAGCTATTTTTTGGTTCACAAATTCCAACAGAAATGACGTATTTATCCAGAAGTTTCTTCTGAGTAAAATGCTGATCCACTTTGCTTTTAATTGGACTTTTCAACATTAGAAAGGTGTGGTTCATCATGAGCTCTAGTGGATTGTTTTATGTGCGTTTCAGGAATTAAAAGGAGAGAGGAAAGAGGTGAACTAATATATTTTGATAGTTTTGCAGACACAATGTTGTGAATAATTTGATATAGTACTGATGAAAATTTTTGGAACACTTTGAAGTATTCTTAGGTGCTTTTTAGCCTATATGTGATTGGAATATGATTGAAGAATTGAAAACATATATACACACACATAACTTCAAATTAATTACGAATCTTTTTAACATGTAAATCTTTGAATACTATATATGCTGTAGTTATGTCATG
Organism: Ailuropoda melanoleuca; assembly: GCF_002007445.2. Lineage (NCBI taxonomy): Eukaryota > Metazoa > Chordata > Mammalia > Carnivora > Ursidae > Ailuropoda > Ailuropoda melanoleuca. The sequence goes on along the minus strand of NC_048218.1, from coordinate 133,294,257 downwards.
ACAAGTTTACTGCTTTGGTTGAGGTTTTTTTTTTTCTTCTTCTTTTTTTTTTCCCCTAAATACCTGCTGATTTGAATTGTATAGAGAAATTATTTCTTTTGAAAAAGTAAATAAATTGAACCATTAACTGAATACTTTCAAAAGATAACTTGATGTTATGAATATTTCTTTCCAGGAAATTATCAGAATTAAAGGTAATGGGAAGATGTGGGTGCATTAATATAAGATATAACATATATTAGTTTCCTTATTCAGTAACTTCTCATTTTTCAAAATTCAAGGAAGTCATTGCCCCTTGGAGGATGTCCCAGAGTCTCCCCTCCCCTTCAGGCTTGTTGGGATGCTTGGCTCTGATGCCAAAGCACCCTATATGGAGTCCTACATACTCTACCCATAGGGTATCTCCTTTGTCCCCTCTCTGGATTGCTAGATCCTACAAGTCTGGGCCTGTGTTTTGTTTAACTCTGAACTCCAGGTATCCAGCAGAGAGCTCAGATTGAAGATAGTTCTTTTAGTACATGACTGTAAATAGAGACTATCTAACAACAGTTGGAAACATGATTTCTATCATAGGACAAATACATAATTATGAAAATAACATGGGTCAAGGAATATTCAGCTTATTTAAATATTCTAAATAATTCTAACATTACCATATTTGAAGAGCTCAAGTAAAACAAAATAAACTTAACCCAAAATCCAACTCTGTCTCAAACTTCTACTAATTAATCTTATCCTTATAATTTGGAAGAGACTTTTTAGCATCTTAAACTTAGTCATAATTTTAAGTATACTTTATTATTTATGATGGAAGTATATAAGTGCAAGCCCCACTTCTTATGTCATTTTTAAGTGGATACAGGTTTAGATAAATTATCTTTTTCTTATTGTATTATCCAGACCAACCACCAGGAATCTCATTCACTTCTGGGTATTTTTCTTCATAGAGGAAGAATTTTTTAAGACTTTATTTATTTGATAGAGCACAAGTAGGAAGAGCAGCAGGCAGATGGAGAGGGAGATGCAGGCTCCCTACTGAGCAGAAAGCCCGATGTGGGGCTCAATTCCAGGACCCTGGGATCATGACCTGGGCCAAAGGCAGACGCTTAACCAACTGAGCCACCTGGGCGCCCCAGGAAGAATTTCTTAAAGGAATATAGTAATGAGTTTTACATTTTATATAATTTGTGCCTAAGGTGTATCTTGATTTTAAAGAGTATATAATACATTCTAACAAATTTAAATAAAAGAATATAAATGTGTAAAAGGAGAAGTGATGTTCATCTAAACTTGTAATTTTTTTTCTTCTTCCAAAACTGCATTTGCATCCAGAATTTACACAATAACATGTCTTGGAGGCATATTATAAGGGTTTTTACCTTTTTTTTTCCTTTTTTTAATGCAAGAGGAATTATGTCATAAGGAAAGCAGTTGTTTTCTACCCTCTTGTCACAAATTGTTTGAATAAATGAAGAATTTACTAGTTTAAAGCCATTTTTCTAAGTATACATTCTAAAAACGTCCAATCTAAATATTAATATCTTGAAACACTGCATTTCATCCCCTTCACCTTTTACAGGAATTCAAGTTTTTAAGCAAAGCATTTTGTGACATTCTAAGCCATGTAATAAATGATTCATATCACATTCACTTCTGTAAAACTGATGAATCTAGTCTTATTCAACAAGCCTGCTATTTGTCTGCTAACACAGTGACTCCTGTGCTCTATGGACACACACTTTTCTTAAGGCCACACACCTTTATCAATGCCAGAGCAACTTTGCAAATGAATTAGCGCTTATTTTTTGTGATTTAAGTGCTATTTTTACCTAACATAGAAATGAAGATGTTCTTGGAATTAGATACATTATTGGCGATTCGAATTTCACTGGTTGTAGCAAAGTTCTATGATAAGCACTCTTACACATATATGCTTACCTACATACACAGATATGTCCACACACATTTATATCTATTTTAAATGGGCATCCTCTCTGTCCATTGTATCTCCAGAAACAGGAGACCACGTGTGTTTCTTTGGCATGAGATTCGTATTTAAAGTTGTATGAATAAAAACCAACAGGTGGTTGAGAAGTAAATGAGGGTGAAGAAATAGAAATCTGAATATAAAGTACTTTTTTTTCCCTAAAATCTTTGCAAATGTGCTAAGAAATATTAGGGAGAAAGTAAGACCGTCAACTTCAGATCAGGTTGTTTATATACACACACAGGTATAGATGTCTATACACACATATATATTTTTAAGAATGGAAGAGCTAATTCATTATTCTTTGTTAGGGGTTAGTAAAGGCATACACATACAGGGAAAACTAATACATACAAAACAGAGAAATGATAATTGATGGAGATCCTTGAAAGACGAGGGAGAGAGAGATACAGATCATAGATTTCTGATTTGAACAAGCAGAAATTCTACTTATGGAAACATTGCTGTCCCACATTTCTTATGTTCTTTACTTTGTTCCTCGATGGCTTACCACATTTCCTAATGTGGGAAAACTTTATTAAACAAAAATTTCGTCTCTTGGTATTTGCATGTTCTGTATCCACTAACAGTGAAAATAGAGGATAGCAGATGACAACTTTTAAGTCAGTTAGACCTTTGACCGTATGTGTACTTTGTCAAGACACCATTTACATAGTTAACTGTTGATGCGAAGGCATATGCGTGTGTATAGTGTGTGGGAATATGTACCACTGAGGATAGCATGCATAGATACAAGACATTTTATTCACCATCTTCAAATATGACTTCAAATGGTTGTGGATGAATTTGAGGACCCCTTTCTAACTTCTCCATATTCAGAATTCCCAGCCTTTCACTGTCCCACGCACTGTGAGACATTGGCAGCCCACAGATACTGACATAGAAGATAATTGACTATCTTTGTCACGTAAGGATGTGTATGACACAGAATGTTCAGTATTTTTGCCATAAGCATTTTTCCCATAGACATCTTTGCCACAGCATTTTCATTGCAAGCATTTTCACCTTATAACTAAATGGCCATAAGGCCATTTTGCCATTAAAGATAAAAAATAATTGATTGACAGATTGGTTTGACAGTTTGGTTTCTGAAACTGGTTGACAGTTTGGTTTCTCCCTCGATGCGTGCTGCATTGATGGATTGTACTCCCGTTTCTGTAGGACGGAAATGTTAGCCCTCATGATGGTGTCTATACTTTTCTGTAGAACTTTGGAATGTCTATCACTGGACATGTGTACCAGTATGGGAAGAAAAAACAAACTGGAGAACGCTTTCACAGCACACACACACACACAAATACAAAGCTTAGTGACAAATATGCATTCTAGTGTTTGGAGACTGATACCTCTCTTATAAGATGAAGGAAGAGATTTTAGCAAAAAAAGAAAAAAAAATGTAGACTGCCGAAGGATGAGACAAATCAACAAGCCAAATATCCCAGAAAAATATAACGCTATGAATGAAAGACTTTAAAGACCAGAGCTTAGGTATCACCACAGAATAAAAGCAGGGAGTTTCTCAGTATTGCACTGAATCTACGTACATACGTTTGTGATATATTAAAGAACTTTGTATTTCACAAAATAAAGTCTTTTAAAATTTGTTACTCATTATCCATGTTTTGTTATCTTTTTCAATGAATGATGCTCTTTTATTTTTCATGATTTTATCTTTTATAACAAAATTGCCTTAAAGCCAGTACTTAGGCAGTGAAACGTGTGCAGTGAAATTGTTTGCAGCAAAGATGTTTACAGTGAAACTATCTAGACCCATGTATTGACCAGTCCCATACCTATGAAATAAATATTTGTTACAAAATAAATTTACCACCTCAGAATTTCACTAGCCACCTTATCTTTCAGATGGCCAGTGTGTAAAAATAAAATTCGATAGATGGAATAAAAAACTTTCAATACTCTTAAAAATTCTCTATGTGATTTTAACTTTATGTTAAAACCTGTTCCTTAAAAACAAAGTTCACTTTTGGCTTTTAAAAGTTGCAAAATTACAAAGTCATCAAGAAAGTTGGATGAGCTTTAAAAGAAAAATCTGAAGACTACTCTTTGAATTCTGCCTTTTCCCCCAAGCCTCTTGCTTGGCATCAGAGTGGCTGCTGAATGCTTCATTTGGATTCATTTTTCATCCAGCTGACACTAGACATCGTTGCGAGCAAGCCAGGTCGGTGTGATGAGGCACATCCGGAGAGCTGGTGACTGAGGCTGCAGAGACACAGCACAATTTAATGAGGCCAAAGGGTTTGAGAATTAGAACAAAATGTTTGGGTTCTTTGGAAATGTATTGCTCTTGGGAATGAATCTACCTGATTATAGATAGGTACAGCTTTAAAACGGAGTCCCTGTTCATCTCCTCACACAGCTGTTCCATATTAAAATGCATTCACTTTATAATCTTTACCTGCAGCAATGCCATTCCTTAGGGCTCACCCATGTGTATGACATTTCCTTAAAAATGGTGCCAAAACGAAAATGAACTCTATCATAAAGTCCAAACAAATGAATAAAGGAAAGTGAAACCAGACTCAGAGTTGAAAGATAATTCCCAGGCCTAGCAAAATTAAAGATAGTTGATTTTCTGTAGAATAGCAGAAAGATTGGTTAGCCATACACACTTTAGATTGTCTAGCCCAGTAGAAAATCGTCCTCAGATTCTTAGCTTAATTCTCAGCATTCATTAAGAAATGCAAAAGCATCGAGAATTTATAAAATGAAAATTTCAAAATAACAAATCGAGTAAAAAGCACAAGTGGAAGCTATGATAGATTTCAAAATAAAGAATACATCGCTAAAATTATAAGAGGCTGATGATAGATGCATTGTTACTTTTTAAAAATTATTTAGAAAACGATTAGCAATGTCTTTCCTGTTTTTCTGTCAGAGCCAGGATAGAAAGACATAATATGTAGCCTACAAAAATCTAAAGCAAGTTACAAATGATGGAATCTGGGTATGTGTTTTACATAGTAACAGTGAAAATTGTCAATTAATTTTTCAACAGGTGGTAAGGGAAGTAATTTGTTGCCTTCTCTACTGTCTCTGCCTGGCTTTTCCTAGGCAAGGATGAAACCTTGGGAAGTAATGTTTGAATATATACAGGATTCAGATTTGCAAAATATGTAATACCATTTAACCAGTGCACTGTTGCTAAAAAGCTTCCTTTTAGATACTTTGCCACTTTCAACAGTTCACAAAGGTTTTCCAGCTTTAGAATAGAAAACGTACATTTGTTCATAAAATCCAAGTATGTTATTTATGCTGGAGTTGCTATAGAGTTGAAAAGAGTAATTGCCAGTAACATTGGCCCTGCCAGTAGAGAGATTATCCATTTAAAAGGCATGGAGTGTGTGTGTGTGTGTGTGTGTGTGTGTCCTCTCTGACAGATTTATTTACATTTGTTTCTCTTAATATAAAATTAATGTTGACAGTTCATTCCCTGAACTAAGGAAAATATTATCAGATACCTTCTCTTCGGGTTTGAGTAATACTACTATCACACATTTTACAGAATCCTTAATTTAATATCTAAAGCTTAATGAAAAACAAAATTAGGTATTACAAAAAGTGCAAAATATATATAGAGACATACAGAAAACATACAGCAGATGCACCTGAATTAATCTCTAGATAGAATTCTGTCACCTACAATCAGGATTGCTGCGGTTTGTGTTAAATGGTTAGACCAGAAAAGGCACACTCTTCTGCATTTTCTGAGGCTGCTTGCTTTTCCCGTGAAGAATTCCGCTTCCCACGGATCTCTGCATACCTCTTTGCTGCCCAGTCTTTGGGGGCACTCCCTTTCCCCCAGACTCCTTCATCAATCTGTGTTTGAAGCACTGTCTGTCCTCTTTCGTTCTTCCAGATTCCCCTTTTTGATTATTTTAATTATTTGTTCACTTACCTTGAACTTCCCACTATGAAGGAATTTGTTCTGATAACACAAAACCACTTTAAAAAGAAAATCGAATGCAGTGGTCATGTAGGTTTTGTGTACATGATCTTAAAGAACCAAACAGATGTTTCTTTTTTTTTTTTAAATTTATTTTATTATATTATGTTAATCACCATACAGTACATCCCCAGATTCCGATGTAAAGTTTGATGCTTCATTAGTTGCGTATAACACCCAGTGCACCATGCAATACGTGCCCTCCTTACTACCCATCACCAGTCTATCCCATTCCCCCACCCCC